>NW_027257946.1:277500-402500 GCF_045791955.1 Oncorhynchus clarkii lewisi
GGGGAACCACCACGTTGATCCTCTACTAGTAAAGGTAATAACTAGTCTAATAACAGGGGAACCACCACGTTGACCCTCTACTAGTAAAGGTAATAACTAGTCTAATAACAGGGGAACCACCACGTTGACCCTCTACTAGTAAAGGTAATAACTAGTCTAATAACAGGGGAACCACCACGTTGACCCTCTACTAGTAAAGGTAATAACTAGTCTAATAACAGGGGAACCACCACGTTGACCCTCTACTAGTAAAGGTAATAACTAGTCTAATGACAGGGGAACCACCACGTTGACCCTCTACTAGTAAAGGTAATAACTAGTCTAATAACAGGGGAACCACCACGTTGACCCTCTACTAGTAAAGGTAATAACTAGTCTAATGACAGGGGAACCACCACGTTGACCCTCTACTAGTGAAGGTAATAACTAGTCTAATAACAGGGGAACCACCATGTTGACCCTCTACTAGTAAAGGTAATAACTAGTCTAATGACAGGGGAACCACCACGTTGACCCTCTACTAGTAAAGGTAATAACTAGTCTAATAACAGGGGAACCACCACGTTGACCCTCTACTAGTAAAGGTAATAACTAGTCTAAATTCAGGGGAACTACCACGTTGACCCTCTACTAGTAAAGGTAATAACTAGTCTAATAACAGGGGAACCACCACGTTGACCCTCTACTAGTAAAGGTAATAACTAGTCTAATAACAGGGGAACTACCACGTTGACCCTCTACTAGTAAAGGTAATAACTAGTCTAATAACAGGGGAACCACCACGTTGACCCTCTACTAGTAAAGGTAATAACTAGTCTAATAACAGGGGAACCACCACGTTGACCCTCTACTAGTAAAGGTAATAACTAGTCTAATAACAGGGGAACCACCACGTTGACCCTCTACTAGTAAAGGTAATAACTAGTCTAATAACAGGGGAACCACCACGTTGACCCTCTACTAGTAAAGGTAATAACTAGTCTAATAACAGGGGAACCACCACGTTGACCCTCTACTAGTAAAGGTAATAACTACTCTAATAACAGGGGAACCACCACGTTGACCCTCTACTAGTAAAGGTAATAACTAGTCTAATAACAGGGGAACCACCACGTTGACCCTCTACTAGTAAAGGTAATAACTAGTCTAATGACAGGGGAACCACCACGTTGACACTCTACTAGTAGAGGTAATAACTAGTCTAATAACAGGGGAACCACCACGTTGACCCTCTACTAGTAAAGGTAATAACTAGTCTAATAACAGGGGAACCACCACGTTGACCCTCTACTAGTAAAGGTAATAACTAGTCTAATAACAGGGGAACCACCACGTTGAACCTCTACTAGTAAAGGTAATAACTAGTCTAATAACAGGGGAACCACCACGTTGACCCTCTACTAGTAAAGGTAATAACTAGTCTAATAACAGGGGAACCACCACGTTGACCCTCTACTAGTAAAGGTAATAACTAGTCTAATAACAGGGGAACCACCACGTTGACCCTCTACTAGTAAAGGTAATAACTAGTCTAATGACAGGGGAACCACCACGTTGACCCTCTACTAGTAAAGGTAATAACTAGTCTAATGACAGGGGAACCACCACGTTGACCCTCTACTAGTAAAGGTAATAACTAGTCTAATAACAGGGGAACCACCACGTTGACCCTCTACTAGTAAAGGTAATAACTAGTCTAATAACAGGGGAACCACCACGTTGACCCTCTACTAGTAAAGGTAATAACTAGTCTAATGACAGGGGAACCACCACGTTGACCCTCTACTAGTAAAGGTAATAACTAGTCTAATAACAGGGGAACCACCACGTTGACCCTCTACTAGTAAAGGTAATAACTAGTCTAATAACAGGGGAACCACCACGTTGACCCTCTACTAGTAAAGGTAATAACTAGTCTAATAACAGGGGAACCACCACGTTGACCCTCTACTAGTAAAGGTAATAACTAGTCTAATAACAGGGGAACCACCACGTTGACCCTCTACTAGTAAAGGTAATAACTAGTCTAATAACAGGGGAACCACCACGTTGACCCTCTACTAGTAAAGGTAATAACTAGTCTAATAACAGGGGAACCACCACGTTGACCCTCTACTAGTAAAGGTAATAACTAGTCTAATAACAGGGGAACCACCACGTTGACCCTCTACTAGTAAAGGTAATAACTAGTCTAATAACAGGGGAACCACCACGTTGACCCTCTACTAGTAAAGGTAATAACTAGTCTAATAACAGGGGAACCACCACGTTGACCCTCTACTAGTAAAGGTAATAACTAGTCTAATAACAGGGGAACCACCACGTTGACCCTCTACTAGTAAAGGTAATAACTAGTCTAATAACAGGGGAACCACCACGTTGACCCTCTACTAGTAAAGGTAATAACTAGTCTAATAACAGGGGAACCACCACGTTGACCCTCTACTAGTAAAGGTAATAACTAGTCTAATAACAGGGGAACCACCACGTTGACCCTCTACTAGTAAAGGTAATAACTAGTCTAATAACAGGGGAACCACCACGTTGACCCTCTACTAGTAAAGGTAATAACTAGTCTAATGACAGGGGAACCACCACGTTGACCCTCTACTAGTAAAGGTAATAACTAGTCTAATAACAGGGGAACCACCACGTTGACCCTCTACTAGTAAAGGTAATAACTAGTCTAATAACAGGGGAACCACCACGTTGACCCTCTACTAGTAAAGGTAATAACTAGTCTAATAACAGGGGAACCACCACGTTGACCCTCTACTAGTAAAGGTAATAACTAGTCTAATAACAGGGGAACCACCACGTTGACCCTCTACTAGTAAAGGTAATAACTAGTCTAATAACAGGGGAACCACCACGTTGACCCTCTACTAGTAAAGGTAATAACTAGTCTAATAACAGGGGAACCACCACGTTGACCCTCTACTAGTAAAGGTAATAACTAGTCTAATAACAGGGGAACCACCACGTTGACCCTCTACTAGTAAAGGTAATAACTAGTCTAATAACAGGGGAACCACCACGTTGACCCTCTACTAGTAAAGGTAATAACTAGTCTAATAACAGGGGAACCACCACGTTGACCCTCTACTAGTAAAGGTAATAACTACTAGTCTAGTAAAGGTAATAACTATAAACAGGGGAACCACCACGTTGACCCTCTACTAGTAAAGGTAATAACTAGTCTAATAACAGGGGAACCACCACGTTGACCCTCTACTAGTAAAGGTAATAACTAGTCTAATAACAGGGGAACCACCACGTTGACCCTCTACTAGTAAAGGTAATAACTAGTCTAATAACAGGGGAACCACCACGTTGACCCTCTACTAGTAAAGGTAATAACTAGTCTAATAACAGGGGAACCACCACGTTGACCCTCTACTAGTAAAGGTAATAACTAGTCTAATAACAGGGGAACCACCACGTTGACCCTCTACTAGTAAAGGTAATAACTAGTCTAATAACAGGGGAACCACCACGTTGACCCTCTACTAGTAAAGGTAATAACTAGTCTAATAACAGGGGAACCACCACGTTGACCCTCTACTAGTAAAGGTAATAACTAGTCTAATAACAGGGGAACCACCACGTTGACCCTCTACTAGTAAAGGTAATAACTAGTCTAATAACAGGGGAACCACCACGTTGACCCTCTACTAGTAAAGGTAATAACTAGTCTAATAACAGGGGAACCACCACGTTGACCCTCTACTAGTAAAGGTAATAACTAGTCTAATAACAGGGGAACCACCACGTTGACCCTCTACTAGTAAAGGTAATAACTAGTCTAATAACAGGGGAACCACCACGTTGACCCTCTACTAGTAAAGGTAATAACTAGTCTAATAACAGGGGAACCACCACGTTGACCCTCTACTAGTAAAGGTAATAACTAGTCTAATAACAGGGGAACCACCACGTTGACCCTCTACTAGTAAAGGTAATAACTAGTCTAATAACAGGGGAACCACCACGTTGACCCTCTACTAGTAAAGGTAATAACTAGTCTAATAACAGGGGAACCACCACGTTGACCCTCTACTAGTAAAGGTAATAACTAGTCTAATAACAGGGGAACCACCACGTTGACCCTCTACTAGTAAAGGTAATAACTAGTCTAATAACAGGGGAACCACCACGTTGACCCTCTACTAGTAAAGGTAATAACTAGTCTAATAACAGGGGAACCACCACGTTGACCCTCTACTAGTAAAGGTAATAACTAGTCTAATAACAGGGGAACCACCACGTTGACCCTCTACTAGTAAAGGTAATAACTAGTCTAATAACAGGGGAACCACCACGTTGACCCTCTACTAGTAAAGGTAATAACTAGTCTAATAACAGGGGAACCACCACGTTGACCCTCTACTAGTAAAGGTAATAACTAGTCTAATAACAGGGGAACCACCACGTTGACCCTCTACTAGTAAAGGTAATAACTAGTCTAATAACAGGGGAACCACCACGTTGACCCTCTACTAGTAAAGGTAATAACTAGTCTAATAACAGGGGAACCACCACGTTGACCCTCTACTAGTAAAGGTAATAACTAGTCTAATAACAGGGGAACCACCACGTTGACCCTCTACTAGTAAAGGTAATAACTAGTCTAATAACAGGGGAACCACCACGTTGACCCTCTACTAGTAAAGGTAATAACTAGTCTAATAACAGGGGAACCACCACGTTGACCCTCTACTAGTAAAGGTAATAACTAGTCTAATAACAGGGGAACCACCACGTTGACCCTCTACTAGTAAAGGTAATAACTAGTCTAATAACAGGGGAACCACCACGTTGACCCTCTACTAGTAAAGGTAATAACTAGTCTAATAACAGGGGAACCACCACGTTGACCCTCTACTAGTAAAGGTAATAACTAGTCTAATAACAGGGGAACCACCACGTTGACCCTCTACTAGTAAAGGTAATAACTAGTCTAATAACAGGGGAACCACCACGTTGACCCTCTACTAGTAAAGGTAATAACTAGTCTAATAACAGGGGAACCACCACGTTGACCCTCTACTAGTAAAGGTAATAACTAGTCTAATAACAGGGGAACCACCACGTTGACCCTCTACTAGTAAAGGTAATAACTAGTCTAATAACAGGGGAACCACCACGTTGACCCTCTACTAGTAAAGGTAATAACTAGTCTAATAACAGGGGAACCACCACGTTGACCCTCTACTAGTAAAGGTAATAACTAGTCTAATAACAGGGGAACCACCACGTTGACCCTCTACTAGTAAAGGTAATAACTAGTCTAATAACAGGGGAACCACCACGTTGACCCTCTACTAGTAAAGGTAATAACTAGTCTAATAACAGGGGAACCACCACGTTGACCCTCTACTAGTAAAGGTAATAACTAGTCTAATAACAGGGGAACCACCACGTTGACCCTCTACTAGTAAAGGTAATAACTAGTCTAATAACAGGGGAACCACCACGTTGACCCTCTACTAGTAAAGGTAATAACTAGTCTAATAACAGGGGAACCACCACGTTGACCCTCTACTAGTAAAGGTAATAACTAGTCTAATAACAGGGGAACCACCACGTTGACCCTCTACTAGTAAAGGTAATAACTAGTCTAATAACAGGGGAACCACCACGTTGACCCTCTACTAGTAAAGGTAATAACTAGTCTAATAACAGGGGAACCACCACGTTGACCCTCTACTAGTAAAGGTAATAACTAGTCTAATAACAGGGGAACCACCACGTTGACCCTCTACTAGTAAAGGTAATAACTAGTCTAATAACAGGGGAACCACCACGTTGACCCTCTACTAGTAAAGGTAATAACTAGTCTAATAACAGGGGAACCACCACGTTGACCCTCTACTAGTAAAGGTAATAACTAGTCTAATAACAGGGGAACCACCACGTTGACCCTCTACTAGTAAAGGTAATAACTAGTCTAATAACAGGGGAACCACCACGTTGACCCTCTACTAGTAAAGGTAATAACTAGTCTAATAACAGGGGAACCACCACGTTGACCCTCTACTAGTAAAGGTAATAACTAGTCTAATAACAGGGGAACCACCACGTTGACCCTCTACTAGTAAAGGTAATAACTAGTCTAATAACAGGGGAACCACCACGTTGACCCTCTACTAGTAAAGGTAATAACTAGTCTAATAACAGGGGAACCACCACGTTGACCCTCTACTAGTAAAGGTAATAACTAGTCTAATAACAGGGGAACCACCACGTTGACCCTCTACTAGTAAAGGTAATAACTAGTCTAATAACAGGGGAACCACCACGTTGACCCTCTACTAGTAAAGGTAATAACTAGTCTAATAACAGGGGAACCACCACGTTGACCCTCTACTAGTAAAGGTAATAACTAGTCTAATAACAGGGGAACCACCACGTTGACCCTCTACTAGTAAAGGTAATAACTAGTCTAATAACAGGGGAACCACCACGTTGACCCTCTACTAGTAAAGGTAATAACTAGTCTAATAACAGGGGAACCACCACGTTGACCCTCTACTAGTAAAGGTAATAACTAGTCTAATAACAGGGGAACCACCACGTTGACCCTCTACTAGTAAAGGTAATAACTAGTCTAATAACAGGGGAACCACCACGTTGACCCTCTACTAGTAAAGGTAATAACTAGTCTAATAACAGGGGAACCACCACGTTGACCCTCTACTAGTAAAGGTAATAACTAGTCTAATAACAGGGGAACCACCACGTTGACCCTCTACTAGTAAAGGTAATAACTAGTCTAATAACAGGGGAACCACCACGTTGACCCTCTACTAGTAAAGGTAATAACTAGTCTAATAACAGGGGAACCACCACGTTGACCCTCTACTAGTAAAGGTAATAACTAGTCTAATAACAGGGGAACCACCACGTTGACCCTCTACTAGTAAAGGTAATAACTAGTCTAATAACAGGGGAACCACCACGTTGACCCTCTACTAGTAAAGGTAATAACTAGTCTAATAACAGGGGAACCACCACGTTGACCCTCTACTAGTAAAGGTAATAACTAGTCTAATAACAGGGGAACCACCACGTTGACCCTCTACTAGTAAAGGACCCTCTACTAGTAAAGGTAATAACTAGTCTAATAACAGGGGAACCACCACGTTGACCCTCTACTAGTAAAGGTAATAACTAGTCTAATAACAGGGGAACCACCACGTTGACCCTCTACTAGTAAAGGTAATAACTAGTCTAATAACAGGGGAACCACCACGTTGACCCTCTACTAGTAAAGGTAATAACTAGTCTAATAACAGGGGAACCACCACGTTGACCCTCTACTAGTAAAGGTAATAACTAGTCTAATAACAGGGGAACCACCACGTTGACCCTCTACTAGTAAAGGTAATAACTAGTCTAATAACAGGGGAACCACCACGTTGACCCTCTACTAGTAAAGGTAATAACTAGTCTAATAACAGGGGAACCACCACGTTGACCCTCTACTAGTAAAGGTAATAACTAGTCTAATGACAGGGGAACCACCACGTTGTAAAGGTAATAACTAGTCTAATAACAGGGGAACCACCACGTTGACCCTCTACTAGTAAAGGTAATAACTAGTCTAATAACAGGGGAACCACCACGTTGACCCTCTACTAGTAAAGGTAATAACTAGTCTAATAACAGGGGAACCACCACGTTGACCCTCTACTAGTAAAGGTAATAACTAGTCTAATAACAGGGGAACCACCACGTTGACCCTCTACTAGTAAAGGTAATAACTAGTCTAATAACAGGGGAACCACCACGTTGACCCTCTACTAGTAAAGGTAATAACTAGTCTAATAACAGGGGAACCACCACGTTGACCCTCTACTAGTAAAGGTAATAACTAGTCTAATAACAGGGGAACCACCACGTTGACCCTCTACTAGTAAAGGTAATAACTAGTCTAATAACAGGGGAACCACCACGTTGACCCTCTACTAGTAAAGGTAATAACTAGTCTAATAACAGGGGAACCACCACGTTGACCCTCTACTAGTAAAGGTAATAACTAGTCTAATAACAGGGGAACCACCACGTTGACCCTCTACTAGTAAAGGTAATAACTAGTCTAATGACAGGGGAACCACCACGTTGACCCTCTACTAGTAAAGGTAATAACTAGTCTAATGACAGGGGAACCACCACGTTGACCCTCTACTAGTAAAGGTAATAACTAGTCTAATAACAGGGGAACCACCACGTTGACCCTCTACTAGTAAAGGTAATAACTAGTCTAATAACAGGGGAACCACCACGTTGACCCTCTACTAGTAAAGGTAATAACTAGTCTAATAACAGGGGAACCACCACGTTGACCCTCTACTAGTAAAGGTAATAACTAGTCTAATAACAGGGGAACCACCACGTTGACCCTCTACTAGTAAAGGTAATAACTAGTCTAATAACAGGGGAACCACCACGTTGACCCTCTACTAGTAAAGGTAATAACTAGTCTAATAACAGGGGAACCACCACGTTGACCCTCTACTAGTAAAGGTAATAACTAGTCTAATAACAGGGGAACCACCACGTTGACCCTCTACTAGTAAAGGTAATAACTAGTCTAATAACAGGGGAACCACCACGTTGACCCTCTACTAGTAAAGGTAATAACTAGTCTAATAACAGGGGAACCACCACGTTGACCCTCTACTAGTAAAGGTAATAACTAGTCTAATAACAGGGGAACCACCACGTTGACCCTCTACTAGTAAAGGTAATAACTAGTCTAATAACAGGGGAACCACCACGTTGACCCTCTACTAGTAAAGGTAATAACTAGTCTAATAACAGGGGAACCACCACGTTGACCCTCTACTAGTAAAGGTAATAACTAGTCTAATAACAGGGGAACCACCACGTTGACCCTCTACTAGTAAAGGTAATAACTAGTCTAATAACAGGGGAACCACCACGTTGACCCTCTACTAGTAAAGGTAATAACTAGTCTAATAACAGGGGAACCACCACGTTGACCCTCTACTAGTAAAGGTAATAACTAGTCTAATAACAGGGGAACCACCACGTTGACCCTCTACTAGTAAAGGTAATAACTAGTCTAATAACAGGGGAACCACCACGTTGACCCTCTACTAGTAAAGGTAATAACTAGTCTAATGACAGGGGAACCACCACGTTGACCCTCTACTAGTAAAGGTAATAACTAGTCTAATAACAGGGGAACCACCACGTTGACCCTCTACTAGTAAAGGTAATAACTAGTCTAATAACAGGGGAACCACCACGTTGACCCTCTACTAGTAAAGGTAATAACTAGTCTAATAACAGGGGAACCACCACGTTGACCCTCTACTAGTAAAGGTAATAACTAGTCTAATAACAGGGGAACCACCACGTTGACCCTCTACTAGTAAAGGTAATAACTAGTCTAATAACAGGGGAACCACCACGTTGACCCTCTACTAGTAAAGGTAATAACTAGTCTAATAACAGGGGAACCACCACGTTGACCCTCTACTAGTAAAGGTAATAACTAGTCTAATAACAGGGGAACCACCACGTTGACCCTCTACTAGTAAAGGTAATAACTAGTCTAATAACAGGGGAACCACCACGTTGACCCTCTACTAGTAAAGGTAATAACTAGTCTAATGACAGGGGAACCACCACGTTGACCCTCTACTAGTAAAGGTAATAACTAGTCTAATAACAGGGGAACCACCACGTTGACCCTCTACTAGTAAAGGTAATAACTAGTCTAATAACAGGGGAACCACCACGTTGACCCTCTACTAGTAAAGGTAATAACTAGTCTAATAACAGGGGAACCACCACGTTGACACTCTACTAGTAAAGGTAATAACTAGTCTAATAACAGGGGAACCACCACGTTGACCCTCTACTAGTAAAGGTAATAACTAGTCTAATAACAGGGGAACCACCACGTTGACCCTCTACTAGTAAAGGTAATAACTAGTCTAATAACAGGGGAACCACCACGTTGACCCTCTACTAGTAAAGGTAATAACTAGTCTAATAACAGGGGAACCACCACGTTGACCCTCTACTAGTAAAGGTAATAACTAGTCTAATAACAGGGGAACCACCACGTTGACCCTCTACTAGTAAAGGTAATAACTAGTCTAATAACAGGGGAACCACCACGTTGACCCTCTACTAGTAAAGGTAATAACTAGTCTAATAACAGGGGAACCACCACGTTGACCCTCTACTAGTAAAGGTAATAACTAGTCTAATAACAGGGGAACCACCACGTTGACCCTCTACTAGTAAAGGTAATAACTAGTCTAATAACAGGGGAACCACCACGTTGACCCTCTACTAGTAAAGGTAATAACTAGTCTAATAACAGGGGAACCACCACGTTGACCCTCTACTAGTAAAGGTAATAACTAGTCTAATAACAGGGGAACCACCACGTTGACCCTCTACTAGTAAAGGTAATAACTAGTCTAATAACAGGGGAACCACCACGTTGACCCTCTACTAGTAAAGGTAATAACTAGTCTAATAACAGGGGAACCACCACGTTGACCCTCTACTAGTAAAGGTAATAACTAGTCTAATAACAGGGGAACCACCACGTTGACCCTCTACTAGTAAAGGTAATAACTAGTCTAATGACAGGGGAACCACCACGTTGACCCTCTACTAGTAAAGGTAATAACTAGTCTAATAACAGGGGAACCACCACGTTGACCCTCTACTAGTAAAGGTAATAACTAGTCTAATAACAGGGGAACCACCACGTTGACCCTCTACTAGTAAAGGTAATAACTAGTCTAATAACAGGGGAACCACCACGTTGACCCTCTACTAGTAAAGGTAATAACTAGTCTAATGACAGGGGAACCACCACGTTGACCCTCTACTAGTAAAGGTAATAACTAGTCTAATAACAGGGGAACCACCACGTTGACCCTCTACTAGTAAAGGTAATAACTAGTCTAATAACAGGGGAACCACCACGTTGACCCTCTACTAGTAAAGGTAATAACTACTCTAATAACAGGGGATCCACCACGTTGACCCTCTACTAGTAAAGGTAATAACTAGTCTAATAACAGGGGAACCACCACGTTGACCCTCTACTAGTAAAGGTAATAACTAGTCTAATGACAGGGGAACCACCACGTTGACCCTCTACTAGTACAGGTAATAACTAGTCTAATAACAGGGGAACCACCACGTTGACCCTCTACTAGTAAAGGTAATAACTAGTCTAATAACAGGGGAACCACCACGTTGACCCTCTACTAGTAAAGGTAATAACTAGTCTAATAACAGGGGAACCACCACGTTGACCCTCTACTAGTAAAGGTAATAACTAGTCTAATGACAGGGGAACCACCACGTTGACACTCTACTAGTAAAGGTAATAACTAGTCTAATAACAGGGGAACCACCACGTTGACCCTCTACTAATAAAGGTAATAACTAATCTAATAACAGGGGAACCACCACTTTGACCCTCTACTAGTAAAGGTAATAACTAGTCTAATAACAGGGGAACCACCACGTTGACACTCTACTAGTAAAGGTAATAACTAGTCTAATAACAGGGGAACCACCACGTTGACCCTCTACTAGTAAAGGTAATAACTAGTCTAATAACAGGGGAACCACCACGTTGACCCTCTACTAGTAAAGGTAATAACTAGTCTAATAACAGGGGAACCACCACGTTGACCCTCTACTAGTAAAGGTAATAACTAGTCTAATAACAGGGGAACCACCACGTTGACCCTCTACTAGTAAAGGTAATAACTAGTCTAATGACAGGGGAACCACCACGTTGACCCTCTACTAGTAAAGGTAATAACTAGTCTAATGACAGGGGAACCACCATGTTGACCCTCTACTAGTAAAGGTAATAACTAGTCTAATGACAGGGGAACCACCACGTTGACCCTCTACTAGTAAAGGTAATAACTAGTCTAATAACATTGGAACCACCACGTTGACCCTCTACTAGTAAAGGTAAAAACTAGTCTAATAACAGGGGAACCACCACGTTGACCCTCTACTAGTAAAGGTAAAAACTAGTCTAATAACAGGGGAACCACCACGTTGATCCTCTACTAGTAAAGGTAATAACTAGTCTAATAACAGGGGAACCACCACGTTGACCCTCTACTAGTAAAGGTAATAACTAGTCTAATAACAGGGGAACCACCACGTTGACCCTCTACTAGTAAAGGTAATAACTAGTCTAATAACAGGGGAACCACCACGTTGACCCTCTACTAGTAAAGGTAATAACTAGTCTAATAACAGGGGAACCACCACGTTGACCCTCTACTAGTAAAGGTAATAACTAGTCTAATAACAGGGGAACCACCACGTTGACCCTCTACTAGTAAAGGTAATAACTAGTCTAATGACAGGGTAACCACCACGTTGACCCTCTACTAGTAAAGGTAATAACTAGTCTAATGACAGGGGAACCACCACGTTGACCCTCTACTAGTAAAGGTAATAACTAGTCTAATAACAGGGGAACCACCACGTTGACCCTCTACTAGTCTAATAACAGGGGAACCACCACGTTGACCCTCTACAAGTAAAGGTAATAACTAGTCTAATAACAGGGGAATCACCACGTTGACCCTCTACTAGTAGAGGTAATAACTAGTCTAATAACAGTGGAACCACCACGTTGATCCTCTACTAGTAAAGGTAATAACTAGTCTAATAACAGGGGAACCACCGCGTTGACCCTCTACTAGTACAGGTAATAACTAGTCTAATAACAGGGGAACCACCACGTTGACCCTCTACTAGTAAAGGTAATAACTAGTCTAATAACAGGGGAACCACCACGTTGACCCTCTACTAGTAAAGGTAATAACTACTCTAATAACAGGGGATCCACCACGTTGACCCTCTACTAGTAAAGGTAATAACTAGTCTAATAACAGGGGAACCACCACGTTGACCCTCTACTAGTAAAGGTAATAACTAGTCTAATAACAGGGGAACCACCACGTTGACCCTCTACTAGTAAAGGTAATAACTAGTCTAATAACAGGGGAACCACCACGTTGACCCTCTACTAGTAAAGGTAATAACTAGTCTAATGACAGGGGAACCACCACGTTGACACTCAACTAGTAAAGGTAATAACTAGTCTAATAACAGGGGAACAACCACGTTGACCCTCTACTAGTAAAGGTAATAACTAGTCTAATAACAGGGGAACCACCACGTTGACCCTCTACTAGTAAAGGTAATAACTAGTCTAATAACAGGGGAACCACCACGTTGACCCTCTACTAGTAAAGGTAATAACTAGTCTAATAACAGGGGAACCACCACGTTGACCCTCTACTAGTAAAGGTAATAACTAGTCTAATGACAGGGGAACCACCACGTTGACCCTCTACTAGTAAAGGTAATAACTAGTCTAATGACAGGGGAACCACCACGTTGACCCTCTACTAGTAAAGGTAATAACTAGTCTAATGACAGGGGAACCACCACGTTGACCCTCTACTAGTAAAGGTAATAACTAGTCTAATAACAGGGGAACCACCACGTTGACCCTCTACTAGTACAGGTAATAACTAGTCTAATAACAGGGGAACCACCACGTTGACCCTCTACTAGTAAAGGTAATAACTAGTCTAATAACAGGGGAACCACCACGTTGACCCTCTACTAGTAAAGGTAATAACTAGTCTAATAACAGGGGAACCACCACGTTGACCCTCTACTAGTAAAGGTAATAACTAGTCTAATAACAGGGGAACCACCACGTTGACCCTCTACTAGTAAAGGTAATAACTAGTCTAATAACAGGGGAACCACCACGTTGACCCTCTACTAGTAAAGGTAATAACTAGTCTAATGACAGGGGAACCACCACGTTGACCCTCTACTAGTAAAGGTAATAACTAGTCTAATAACAGGGGAACCACCACGTTGACCCTCTACTAGTAAAGGTAATAACTAGTCTAATAACAGGGGAACCACCACGTTGACCCTCTACTAGTAAAGGTAATAACTAGTCTAATAACAGGGGAACCACCACGTTGACCCTCTACTAGTAAAGGTAATAACTAGTCTAATAACAGGGGAACCACCACGTTGACCCTCTACTAGTAAAGGTAATAACTAGTCTAATAACAGGGGAACCACCACGTTGACCCTCTACTAGTAAAGGTAATAACTAGTCTAATAACAGGGGAACCACCACGTTGACCCTCTACTAGTAAAGGTAATAACTAGTCTAATGACAGGGGAACCACCACATTGACCCTCTACTAGTAAAGGTAATAACTAGTCTAATAACAGGGGAACCACCACGTTGACCCTCTACTAGTAAAGGTAATAACTAATCTAATAACAGGGGAACCACCACGTTGACCCTCTACTAGTAAAGGTAATAACTAGTCTTATAACAGGGGAACCACCACGTTGACCCTCTACTAGTAAAGGTAATAACTAGTCTAATAACAGGGGAACCACCACGTTGACCCTCTACTAGTAAAGGTAATAACTAGTCTAATGACAGGGGAACCACCATGTTGACCCTCTACTAGTAAAGGTAATAACTAGTCTAATGACAGGGGAACCACCACGTTGACCCTCTACTAGTAAAGGTAATAACTAGTCTAATAACAGGGGAACCACCACGTTGACCCTCTACTAGTAAAGGTAATAACTAGTCTAATAACAGGGGAACCACCACGTTGACCCTCTACTAGTAAAGGTAATAACTAGTCTAATGACAGGGGAACCACCACGTTGACCCTCTACTAGTAAAGGTAATAACTAGTCTAATGACAGGGGAACCACCACGTTGACCCTCTACTAGTAAAGGTAATAACTAGTCTAATGACAGGGGAACCACCACGTTGACCCTCTACTAGTCAAGGTAATAACTAGTCTAATAACAGGGGAACCACCACGTTGACCCTCTACTAGTCAAGGTAATAACTAGTCTAATAACAGGGGAACCACCACGTTGACCCTCTACTAGTAAAGGTAATAACTAGTCTAATAACAGGGGAACCACCACGTTGACCCTCTACTAGTCAAGGTAATAACTAGTCTAATAACAGGGGAACCACCACGTTGACCCTCTACTAGTAAAGGTAATAACTAGTCTAATAGCAGGGGAACCACCACGTTGACCCTCTACTAGTAAAGGTAATAACTAGTCTAATAACAGGGGAACCACCACGTTGACCCTCTACTAGTAAAGGTAATAACTAGTCTAATAACAGGGGAACCACCACGTTGACCCTCTACTAGTAAAGGTAATAACTAGTCTAATAACAGGGGAACCACCACGTTGACCCTCTACTTGTAAAGGTAATAACTAGTCTAATAACAGTGGAACCACCACGTTGACCCTCTACTAGTAAAGGTAATAACTAGTCTAATTTCAGGGGAACCACCACGTTGACCCTCTACCAGTAAAGGAGCATGTTTAATGATCAGGTTTCTGTAGCCTTACAAAATGAGTGAATTGTCAATGCTCCTGCACTAAATGGTGTCATAATGGTCAATGGTCTGATTTATAGATGGCCCTGTAGTCAGCTGACAGCTGGGACCATTATTTACAGCACAGCTTCGGGAAGACTAGCACGAGGTTGCAACATTTACAATAGGTCAGAATAAAATGTCCGCTCCACTCCGATCTGCTGTCTGACAAGCAGCAATTCATCTCATCTGACTAATGGGTTGTAGCGGTCCAACAGGCTGAGGCAACAGGGCCTCAGGCACCTGGGGGGTGAACACTGTAAGAGCTGGATCTCAACACAACTGTTCCCTGTGAAGTTTCCATGGAACGCTTTCTCTCAAATCTGTACATACATCACACACACATGTACCAACTGGATTTAGTCTTGAGGAGGTGGCAGTCACCTAGCCTCCTAATCTAGAAGCCATGCCAGTCTCCTAGCATCCTAATCTAGAAGCCCTGCCAGTCTCCTAGCATCCTAATCTAGAAGCCCTGCCAGTCTCCTAGCATCCTAATCTAGAAGCCCTGCCAGTCACCTAGCCTCCTAATCTAGAAGCCATGCCAGTCTCCTAGCCTCCTAATCTAGAAGACCTGCCAGTCTCCTAGCCTCCTAATCTAGAAGCCCTGCCAGTCACCTAGCCTCCTAATCTAGAAGCCATGCCAGTCTCCTAGCCTCCTAATCTAGAGGACCTGCCAGTCTCCTAGCCTCCTAATCTAGAAGCCCTGCCAGTCTCCTAGCATCCTAATCTAGAAGCCCACCAGTCTCCTAGCATCCTAATCTAGAAGCCCTGCCAGTCTCCTAGCATCCTAATCTAGAAGCCCTGCCAGTCACCTAGCCTCCTAATCTAGAAGCCATGCCAGTCTCCTAGCCTCCTAATCTAGAAGCCCTGCCAGTCTCCTAGCATCCTAATCTAGAAGCCCTGCCAGTCTCCTAGCATCCTAATCTAGAAGCCCTGCCAGTCTCCTAGCATCCTAATCTAGAAGCCCTGCCAGTCACCTAGCCTCCTAATCTAGAAGCCATGCCAGTCTCCTAGCCTCCTAATCTAGAAGACCTGCCAGTCTCCTAGCCTCCTAATCTAGAAGCCCTGCCAGTCACCTAGCCTCCTAATCTAGAAGCCATGCCAGTCTCCTAGCCTCCTAATCTAGAGGACCTGCCAGTCTCCTAGCCTCCTAATCTAGAAGCCCTGCCAGTCTCCTAGCATCCTAATCTAGAAGCCCACCAGTCTCCTAGCATCCTAATCTAGAAGCCCTGCCAGTCTCCTAGCATCCTAATCTAGAAGCCCTGCCAGTCACCTAGCCTCCTAATCTAGAAGCCATGCCAGTCTCCTAGCCTCCTAATCTAGAAGCCCTGCCAGTCTCCTAGCATCCTAATCTAGAAGCCCTGCCAGTCTCCTAGCATCCTAATCTAGAAGCCCTGCCAGTCACCTAACCTCCTAATCTAGAAGCCATGCCAGTCTCCTAGCCTCCTAATCTAGAAGCCATGCCAGTCTCCTAGCCTCCTAATCTAGAAGACCTGCCAGTCTCCTAGCCTCCTAATCTAGAAGCCCTGCCAGTCTCCTAGCCTCCTAATCTAGAGGACCTGCCAGTCTCCTAGCCTCCTAATCTAGAAGCCCTGCCGGTCTCCTAGCATCCTAATCTAGAGGAGGTGCCAGTCTCCTAGCCTCCTGATCTAAAGGAGGTGCCAGTCTCCTAGCCTCCTGATCTAGAGGAGGTGCCAGTGTCCTAGCCTCCAGATCTAGAGGAGGTGCCAGTCTCCTAGCCTCCTGATCTAGAGGAGGTGCCAGTCTCCTAGCCTCCTGATCTAGAGGAGGTGCCAGTGTACTAGCCTCCAGATCTAGAGGAGGTGCCAGTCTCCTAGCGTCCTGATCTAGAGGAGGTGCCAGTCTCCTAGCCTCCAGATCTAGAGGAGGTGCCAGTCTCCTAGCATCCTGATCTAGAGGAGGTGCCAGTCTCCTAGCCTCCTGATCTAGAGGAGGTGCCAGTCTCCTAGCCTCCTGATCTAGAGGAGATGCCAGTCTCCTAGCCTCCTGATCTAGAGAAGGTGCCAGTGTCCTAGCCTCCAGATCTAGAAGAAGTGCCAGTCTCCTAGCGTCCTGATCTAGAGGAGGTGCCAGTCTCCTAGCCTCCAGATCTAGAGGAGGTGCCAGTCTCCTAGCCTCCAGATCTAGAGGAGGTGCCAGTCTCCTAGCGTCCTGATCTAGAGGAGGTGCCAGTCTCCTAGCCTCCTGATCTAGAGGAGGTGCCAGTCTCCTAGCCTCCAGAGCTAGAGGAGGTGCCAGTCTCCTAGCCTCCTGATCTAGAGGAGGTGCCAGTGTCCTAGCCTCCAGATCTAGAGGAGGTGCAGTCTCCTAGCGTCCTGAACTAGAGGAGGTGCCAGTCTCTTAGCCTCCAGATCTAGAGGAGGTGCCAGTCTCCTAGTGTCCTAATCTAGAGGACCTGCCAGTCTCCTAGCCTCCTAATCTAGAGGAGGTGCCACTCTCCTAGTGTCCTAATCTAGAGGACCTGCGAGTGTCCTAGCCTCCAGATCTAGAGGAGGTGCCAGTCTCCTAGCCTCCAGATCGAGAGGAGGTGCCAGTCTCCTAGGCTCCAGATCTAGAGGAGGTGCCAGTCTCCTAGCGTCCTGATCTAGAGGAGGTGCCAGTCTCCTAGCCTCCAGATCTAGAGGAGGTGCCAGTCTCCTAGCGTCCTGATCTAGAGGAGGTGCCAGTCTCCTAGCCTCCTGATCTAGAGGAGGTGCCAGTCTCCTAGCCTCCAGAGCTAGAGGAGGTGCCAGTCTCCTAGCCTCCTGATCTAGAGGAGGTGCCAGTGTCCTAGCCTCCAGATCTAGAGGAGGTGCAGTCTCCTAGCGTCCTGATCTAGAGGAGGTGCCAGTCTCCTAGCCTCCAGATCTAGAGGAGGTGCCAGTCTTCTAGTGTCCTAATCTAGAGGACCTGCCAGTCTCCTAGCCTCCTAATCTAGAGGAGGTGCCACTCTCCTAGTGTCCTAATCTAGAGGACCTGCGAGTCTCCTAGCCTCCAGATCTAGAGGAGGTGCCAGTCTCCTAGCCTCCAGATCGAGAGGAGGTGCCAGTCTCCTAGCATCCTGATCTAGAGGAGGTGCCAGTCTCCTAGGCTCCAGATCTAGAGGAGGTGCCAGTCTCCTAGCCTCCAGATCTAGAGGAGGTGCCAGTCTCCTAGCGTCCTGATCTAGAGGAGGTGCCAGTCTCCTAGCCTCCAGATCGAGAGGAGGTGCCAGTCTCCTAGCATCCTGATCTAGAGGAGGTGCCAGTCTCCTAGCCTCCAGATCGAGAGGAGGTGCCAGTCTCCTAGCATCCTGATCTAGAGGAGGTGCCAGTCTCCTAGGCTCCAGATCTAGAGGAGGTGCCAGTCTCCTAGCCTCCTGATCGAGAGGAGGTGCCAGTCTCCTAGCCTCCAGATCTAGAGGAGGTGCCAGTGTCCTAGCCTCCAGATCTAGAGGGCCTGCCAGTCTCCTAGCATCCTGATCTAGAGGAGGTGCCAGTCTCCTAGGCTCCTGATCGAGAGGAGGTGCCAGTCTCCTAGCCTCCAAATCTAGAGGACCTGCCAGTCTCCTAGCCTCCTAATCTAGAGGAGGTGCCACTCTCCTAGTGTCCTAATCTAGAGGACCTGCGAGTCTCCTAGCCTCCAGATCTAGAGGAGGTGCCAGTCTCCTAGCCTCCAGATCGAGAGGAGGTGCCAGTCTCCTAGCATCCTGATCTAGAGGAGGTGCCAGTCTCCTAGGCTCCAGATCTAGAGGAGGTGCCAGTCTCCTAGCCTCCAGATCTAGAGGAGGTGCCAGTCTCCTAGCCTCCTGATCTAGAGGAGGTGCCAGTCTCCTAGTGTCCTGATCTAGAGGAGGTGCCAGTCTCCTATCCTTCTGATCTAGAGGAGGTGCCAGTCTCCTATCCTTCTGATCTAGAGGAGGTGCCAGTCTCCTATCCTTCTGATCTAGAGGAGGTGCCAGTCTCCTAGCCTCCAGATCGAGAGGAGGTGCCAGTCTCCTAGCATCCTGATCTAGAGGAGGTGCCAGTCTCCTAGGCTCCAGATCTAGAGGAGGTGCCAGTCTCCTAGCCTCCTGTTCGAGAGGAGGTGCCAGTCTCCTAGCCTCCAGATCTAGAGGAGGTGTCAGTCTCCTAGCATCCTGATCGAGAGGAGGTTCCTGTCTCCTAGCGTCCTGATCGAGACGAGGTGCCAGTCTCCTAGCGTCCTGATCGAGAGGAGGTGCCAGTCTCGTAGCCTCCAGATCTAGAGGAGGTGCCAGTCTCCTAGCGTCCTGATCGAGAGGAGTTGTCAGTCTCCTAGCGTCCTGATTGAGAAGAGGTGCCAGCCAGCTTTGTCCCGCTCCCTAAAGAGGAATTACAGTCTAATGAGATTTACAGCCAATCACTTCAGCTCAATTTAATTAGGGCCAATAAGGGGTGATGAATGCTCACCTACCTGTCATTAGTATTCTAAACAAAACCTGATCATCATCTCCCAGTGCAGCGACCAGACTCCTTAATAAAGACTCTGATTCATTTATGTCACAGTGAGTAAAGTGTCCTCATCCATCTGCTGATAACCAGTCTAACATGGTCCATTCAGAGGGAACCATCCGGACGAGGAACACTACGGTAATAAAGCAATACTCTCATGATGTTAATAAAATAAAATGTTTCAGTTTGTCTTGGCACGTAAATATGATTTGGTTTTTAAAGCAAATGGTTGGGAAACCATCTGCAGATTTTTAAAGCCAAACCCAACTAAGACGTGTATTTTCTAATGACTAAGTTATCCAGCAGTTAATACATTCACCTCGGCAGAAGGCAAGGCGGGTTTAGGATGCCCGGAACAATATGTTTTGATTGACAGAGTCATATTTATAAGAAGGTTATGAACCACAAAACAAGGGTTAAAAGGAAAATTGACCTGGTAGTTGACGTCTGACTGATCCATTGAGCTGGAGCTATTTCATCTTGTTGCCGAGGCGACGTGAAAGCCTATATAACTAATGACAATGGATACATGGTAATACATCATCGCATGGATTTGTTCCTGCAGTTCTGTCTACTTTTCTCTTCCCCATGAAACCCTCTCTACCACTATGTGTGTTACCTCTTCTGTGTGCAGACAATATCATCTAGATGGATGGACTGTCAACAGTGGAAATATTGACAATGTCAAAAGTGTAGAGAACTTTACTAAGGTCTAATATTACCCAGGAAGTTAAGATACAGATTGAAATGAGGCACCTAGAATCCCCTACACGTATCTAAACTTTGTTGTAAATTGCTCTCAGTTCGCATTCAATTTACAATCAAAACAAACATTTATTTGGGTCTTTTATATAATCTACTTGAAATTGTGGATGTGAATCGTTACCTCATTGAACAGTTTCAGTCACCAATTTGTGTTTCACAAGCAGAAGTCCTCTTCCCTGATGGATGTGACCTTTCTCTGTGAAGCCATAAAGAGTTCTCCCATTACCCTTGTAACTCTTCACACAATATCCTGTTCTGTTGGCTCCACTACCAACTGTCAATCAACCAAATGATTAGTCTGACCTAGTCTGCTCTGAACTCTTAGTCTATGACCTAGTCTGGTCTGACCTCTGAGTCTATGACCTAGTCTGGTCTGACCTCTGAGTCTATGACCTAGTCTGGTCTGACCTCTGAGTCTATGACCTAGTCTGGTCTGACCTCTGAGTCTATGACCTAGTCTGCTCTGACCTCTGAGTCTATGACCTAGTCTGGTCTGACCTCTGAGTCTATGATCCAGTCTGGTCTGACCTCTGAGTCTATGACCTATTGTGGTCTGACCTCTGAGTCTATGACATAGTGTGGTCTGACCTCTGAGTCTATGACCTAGTTTGGTCTGACCTCTGAATCTATGACCTAGTCTGCTCTGACCTCTGAGTCTATGACCTAGTGTGGTCTGACCTCTGAGTCTATGACCTAGTGTGGTCTGACCTCTGAGTGTATGACCTAGTCTGGTCTGACCTCTGAGTCTATGACCTAGTGTGGTCTGACCTCTGAGTCTATGACCTAGTGTAGTCTGGTTCCTCTGGTACGGTTCTCCTCTGACGTTCTCACACCCTCTCATCCATTTGACTTCATTCAAAAGCTTCTGGGTCCTCTACATCTACACGCTACCTCTATCAACCAACACATTGATAAAGGACATTTCCTTTAGTTAGCACTATATCCACCAATACATCATAAACCTGCCATTGTCAAAGTAGTATGTTATTAAATCACTTTCAGTCGATTCATGCACCGGTGCCTCAATATAAGAAACATAATATAAAAATCCCCATCAAAATCTGTCAGGTTAAGTTAGAGATGTCATTGTAAAGATATAAAGATAGAGATATCAGTGTAAAGATATAAAGATATAGATGTCATTGTAAAGATAAAAAGTTAGAGATATCAGTGTAAAGATATTTAGTTAGAGATATCAGTGTAAAGATATAAAGTTAGAGATATCGGAGTAAAGATAGAGATATCAGTGTAAAGATAGAGATATCAGTGTAAAGATATAAAGTTAGAGATATCAGTGTAAAGATATACAGTTAGAGATATCATTGTAAAGATATAAAGTTAGAGATATCATTGTAAAGATATAAAGATAGAGATATCAGTGTAAAGATATAAAGTTAGAGATATCAGTGTAAAGATATTAAGTTAGAGATATCAGTATAAAGATATTAAGTTAGAGATATCAGTGTAAAGATATAAAGTTAGAGATATCAGTGTAAAGATATAAAGTTAGAGATATCAGTGTAAAGATATAAAGCTAGAGATATCAGTGTTAAGTTAGAGATATCAGTGTAACGATATAAAATTAGAGATATTAGTGTAACGATATAAAGTTAGAGATATCAGTGTAAAGATATAAAGCTAGAGATATCAGTGTTAAGTTAGAGATATCAGTGTAACGATATAAAGTTAGAGATATCAGTGTAAAGATAAAAAGATAGAGATATCATTGTAAAGATATAAAGATAGAGATATCAGTGTAAAGGTATAAAGTTAGAGTTATCAGTGTAAAGATATATTTTGCTTTGGCTCCGTCTACCCCATATGCGGTGGAAGGTGGCCGACCTACAGCGGTGTTTGTCAGACAATGAGACAAACCAGAAATCGGTCTTCTCATGGAAACGACTGTGATGTCTGAATTGATGGTGATCTTTGTTTTGTTCTACGACCCACACAAGCCCCACAGGACTTGTCTGAAGTTGGTACAGTCGATGTACCTGCTACTGATGGAAGCAGCTGAACCTTTTTGGCTGCGAACTAATATGACCCCACAGTGGAAATGGGAGATTCTCACGAACACGATGGTTTGGACTCGACTCGTCTGAAAGTAACCACACGGTGGTTTGGACTCGACTCGTCTGAAAGTAACCACACGGTGGTTTGGACTCGACTCGTCTGAAGGTAACCACACGGTGGTTTGGACTCGACTTGTCTGAAGGTAACCACACGGTGGTTTGGACTCGACTCGTCTGAAGGTAACCACACGGTGGTTTGGACTCGACTCGTCTGAAGGTAACCACACGGTGGTTTGGACTCGACTCGTCTGAAGGTAACCACACGGTGGTTTGGACTCGACTCGTCTGAAGGTAACCACACGGTGGTTTGGACTCGACTCGTCTGAAGGTAACCACACGGTGGTTTGGACTCGACTCGTCTGAAGGTAACCACACGGTGGTTTGGACTCGTCTGAAGGTAACCACAGGTAACCACACGGTGGTTTGGACTCGACTCGTCTGAAGGTAACCACACGGTGGTTTGGACTCGACTCGTCTGAAGGTAACCACAGGTAACCACACGGTGGTTTGGACTCGACTCGTCTGAAGGTAACCACACAGTGGTTTGGACTCGTCTGAAGGTAACCACACGGTGGTTTGGACTCGACTCGTCTGAAGGTAACCAAACGGTGGTTTGGACTCGACTCGTCTGAAGGTAACCAAACGGTGGTTTGGACTCGACTCGTCTGAAGGTAACCACACGGTGGTTTGGACTCGTCTGAAGGTAACCACACGGTGGTTTGGACTCGACTCGTCTGAAGGTAACCACACGGTGGTTTGGACTCGACTCGTCTGAAGGTAACCAAACGGTGGTTTGGACTCGACTCGTCTGAAGGTAACCACACGGTGGTTTGGACTCGACTCGTCTGAAGGTAACCACACGGTGGTTTGGACTCGACTCGTCTGAAGGTAACCACACGGTGGTTTGGACTCGACTCGTCTGAAGGTAACCACACGGTGGTTTGGACTCGACTCGTCTGAAGGTAACCACACGGTGGTTTGGACTCGACTCGTCTGAAGGTAACCACACAGTGGTTTGGACTCGACTCGTCTGAAGGTATCCGATAACGGTTTACAACATGTATTTATTTATTTTTATTTTACCTTTATTTATACTGGTTTTCCTCATTGAGATAACGTCTCTTTTCCAAGAGAGACCTGGTCCAATAGCATGGAAGTATGGAAGTATGGAGGTAGTTTTGTGCCTAACTGAAAAAAGGGATTAAATATGTGTGAAAATAAATACAAATAAATCACATGACTGGGCAGAAGCGCACTGGGGAGTCAGGCCCAGCCAATCAAAATATGTTTTTTCCCATAAAAGGGCTGGTAGGTAAACGGAGCAGCAGAACAACAGGACCCTGTCAACTAACCCTGTTAACTAACCCTGTCAACTAACCCTGTCAACTAACCCTGTCAACTAACCCTGTTAACTAACCCTGTCAACTAACCCTGTCAACTAACCCTGTCAACTAACCCTGTTAACTAACCCTGTTAACTAACCCTGTCAACTAACCCTGTTAACTAACCCTGTCAACTAACCCTGTTAACTAACCCTGTTAACTAACCCTGTCAACTAACCCTGTTAACTAAGTCTAAGATGTAACCCTGTCAACTAACCATGTTAACTAACACTGTCAACTAACCCTGTTAACTAAGTCTAAGATGTAACCCTGTCACCTAACCCTGTTAACTAACCCTGTTAACTAACCCTGTCAACTAACCCTGTCAACTAACCCTGTCAACTAACCCAGTCAACTAACCTTGTCAACTAACCCTGTTAACTAACCCAAACCCTGTCAACTAACCCTGTTAACTAACCCTGTCAACTAACCCTGTCAACTAACCCTAACCCTGTCAACTAACCCAAACCATGTCAACTAACCCTAACCCTGTAAACTAATCCAAACCATGTCAACTAACCCTGTCAACTAACCCTAACCCTGTCAACTAACCCTAACCTTGTCAACTAACCCTAACCCTGTCAACTAACCCTAACCCTGTCAACTAATCCAAACCATTTCAACTAACCCTAACCCTGTCAACTAACCCTAACCCTAACCCTCTCAACTAACCCTAACCCTAACCCTGTCAACTAACCCTAACCCTAACCCTGTCAACTAACCCAAACCATTTAATCTAACCCTGTCAACTAACCCTAACCCTGTCAACTAACCCAAACCCTGTCATCTAACCCAAACCCTGTCAACTAACCCTAACCCTAACCCTGTCAACTAACCCAAACCCTGTCATCTAACCCTAACCCTGTCAACTAACCCTAACCCTGTCAACTAACCCTAACCCTGTCAACTAACCCTAACCCTGTCAACTAATCCAAAACCATTTCAACTAACCCTAACCCGGTCAACTAATCCAAACCATTTCAACTAACCCTAACCATTTCAACTAACCCTGTCAGAAATAAGCTACGGCCTTTTAAGGCCTTCCTCTGACAACGCCTGGTATAGAGGTCCTGGATGGCAGGAAACTTGGCCTCAGTGATGTACTGGGCCGTACACACTACCCTCTGTAGAGCCTTACAGTCGGATGCCAAGTAGTTGCCATACCAGGCGGTGATGCAGCCAGTCAAGTTACTCTCGATGGTGCAGCTGTAGAACTTTTTGTGGATCTGAGGGCCATGGCAAATCTTTTCAGCTTCCTGAGGGGTGAAGAGGAGTTGTTGTGCCCCCTTCACAATTGTTGGGGTGTGTCAGATGATGTGGACACAGAGTAACCTGCCCACTAGAGCCTCATCAACGTGAATGTAGCCCACGGTCAGCTCCTTTGTGTTGCCCATGTTGAGGAAGAGGTTGTTGTCGTGGTACCACACTGCCAGGTCTCTAACCTCCCCCCTGCAGGTCTCTAACCTCCCCCCTGCAGGTCTCTGACCTCCTCCCTGCAGGTCTCTGACCTCCTCCCTGCAGGTCTCTGACCTCCCCCTGCAGGTCTCTGACCTCCCCCCTGCAGGTCTCTGACCTCCCCCCTGCAGGTCTCTGACCTCCTCCCTGCAGGTCTCTGACCTCCTCCCTGCAGGTCTCTGACCTCCTCCCTGCAGGTCTCTGACCTCCCCCCTGCAGGTCTCTGACCTCCTCCCTGCAGGTCTCTGACCTCCCCCCTGCAGGTCTCTGACCTCCGCCCTGCAGGTCTCTGGCCTCCTCCCTGCAGGTCTCTGACCTCCCCCCTGCAGGTCTCTGACCTCCCCCCTGCAGGTCTTCGACCTCCTCCCTGCAGGTCTCTGACCTCCCCCCTGCAGGTCTTTGACCTCCTCCCTGCAGGTCTCTGACCTCCTCCCTGCAGGTCTCTGGCCTCCTCCCTGCAGGTCTCTGACCTCCCCCCTGCAGGTCTCTGACCTCCCCCCTGCAGGTCTTCGACCTCCTCCCTGCAGGTCTCTGACCTCCCCCCTGCAGGTCTCTGACCTCCTCCTTGCAGGTCTCTGACCTCCCCCCTGCAGGTCTCTGACCTCCCCCCTGCAGGTCTCTGACCTCCTCCCTGCAGGTCTCTGACCTCCCCCCTGCAGGTCTCTGACCTCCTCCCTGCAGGTCTCTGGCCTCCTCCCTGCAGGTCTCTGACCTCCCCCCTGCAGGTCTCTGACCTCCCCCCTGCAGGTCTTCGACCTCCTCCCTGCAGGTCTCTGACCTCCCCCCTGCAGGTCTCTGACCTCCCCCCTGCAGGTCTCTGACCTCCCCCCTGCAGGTCTCTGACCTTCTCCACCATCGTGTGATGGTAGGCCTGTAGTGACCGTAGTGATTCATATTTTCCACTGTACTGATCTCAGAATACTGTAAGGTCATGGGTCATGTACAGGGAGTCACACTGTGCTGATCTCAGAATACTGTAAGGTCATGGGTCATGTACAGGGAGTCACACTGTGCTGATCTCAGAATACTGTAAGGTCAAGGGTCATGTACAGGGAGTCACACTGTACTGATCTCAGAATACTGTAAGGTCAAGGGTCATGTACAGGGAGTCACATTGCGAATCATTTAGCGGCACCTTCCCATGTCTACCAAAAGGGTTTGATATGAGACTGGTAAATGACCAACTGTAGTAGGAAGGGTCATCCAAAACAACCAAAACAACGCTGTGTTTCTCTGGGTCTGTAAAGCTTTCAGAAAGAAAAAGGAGGGTTTATGCATACTGAAGGAGGGATGACTATTGGCTGTTGACAGAAGTCAGTAACTCAGGTAGTGGTTCACTATGAGACTGAAGAGGTGGTGGTTCACCTTGAGACTGAAGAGGTAGTGGTTCACTATGAGACTGAAGAGGTGGTGGTTCACTATGAGACTGAAGAGGTGGTGGTTCACCTTGAGACTGAAGAGGTGGTGGTTCACTATGAGACTGAAGAGGTGGTGGTTCACTATGAGACTGAAGAGGTGGTGGTTCACCTTGAGACTGAAGAGGTGGTGGTTCACTATGAGACTGAAGAGGTGGTGGTTCACTATGAGACTGAAGAGGTGGTGGTTCACCTTGAGACTGAAGAGGTGGTGGTTCACTATGAGACTGAAGAGGTGGTGGTTCACTATGAGACTGAAGAGGTGGTGGTTCACTATGAGACTGAAGAGGTGGTGGTTCACTATGAGACTGAAGAGGTGGTGGTTCACTATGAGACTGAAGAGGTGGTGGTTCACCATGTGACTGATGAGGTGGTGGTTCACTATGAGACTGAAGAGGTAGTGGTTCACTATGAGACTGAAGAGGTGGTGGTTCACTATGAGACTGAAGAGGTGGTGGTTCACTATGAGACTGAAGAGGTGGTGGTTCACCTTGAGACTGAAGAGGTGGTGGTTCACTATGAGACTGAAGAAGTGGTGGTTCACTATGAGACTGAAGAAGTGGTGGCTCACTATGAGACTGAAGAGGTGGTGGTTCACTATGAGACTGAAGAGGTGGTGGTTCACTATGAGACTGAAGAGGTGGTGGTTCACTATGAGAGTGAAGGGGTGGTGGCTTACCATGTGACTGAAGAGGTGATGGCTCACTATGAGAGTGAAGGGGTGGTGGCTTACCATGTGACTGAAGAGGTGATGGCTCACTATGAGACTGAAGGGGTGATGGCTCACTATGAGACTGAAGGGGTGATGGCTCACTATGAGAGTGAAGGGGTGGTGGCTCACTATGAGACTGAAGGGGTGATGGCTCACTATGAGACTGAAGGGGTGGTGGCTTACCATGTGACTGAAGAGGTGATGGCTCACTATGAGAGTGAAGGGGTGGTGGCTTACCATGTGACTGAAGAGGTGATGGCTCACTCTGAGACTGAAGGGGTGATGGCTCACTATGAGACTGAAGGGGTGATGGCTCACTATGAGAGTGAAGGGGTGGTGGCTCACTATGAGACTGAAGGGGTGATGGCTCACTATGAGACTGAAGAGGTGATGGCTCACTATGAGACTGAAGGGGTGATGGCTCACTATGAGACTGAAGAGGTGATGGCTCACTATGAGACTGAAGGGGTGATGGCTCACTATGAGAGTGAAGGGGTGGTGGTTCACTATGAGAGTGACATCTACAGAGGTTGTTAATGTATTCAGATAATCAGGAATCATCACAGCTAATTTCACGTGTCACTTAAATTAGACGGAAGAGCCTCATTGAGTTTCCCTAACCTGGAGACTTGTTTAATCAATGTAAGCCAGAGAGGTAAGCTACTGAATCCATAAGAGGTTGTTTTCAGGAGTGGATCATTATAGAGTATTGATGAAGAAGTGTTATTGTTGTCCTGGATGGTGCTGGTAGGAGATGTGCTGGACCTGTGCTGCTGTGTACTGAAGACATCAATGTTCATCTAACCAGTAGCTAAATAAATGTTTTACCACGGGGCTGTCTGGCGAGTCTTCCTGTCCTCAGGTCGTCCAGAGGTAACGGTTTATCAGGCTGATAACACACTACGTTCTCAGAGCCAAAAGATACTCCTTTCACGTTCTTCCAATCGGAGTTATATACCCATTTAGAAGCTCACATTACTGATCAATTATATATTGAATTAACAACTGAAATGATAAAACAATGCTCTATATTTATGTAATTTTATTTAACCATATTTAAGACGTAACTTTAACAAGGTTAAGTATGTAACATTGGTCCAAATATATTCTGTTTTCATCTGTCTACAATTGTTGATGTTGGAGGGTATACGGCCTGTATCTCTTGAAACTGAATCTCCCACCGCCCACGCTCAGGGACTACCAGCAGCACCGTCTCTCAACAGCTTCAGAGAGCACTAAGTAGAAAACGGCAACGTGCTCTAACAGTATCTGTCTGTAGCAGTACATACAGAGGCAGTGTGGGTAGGCCCAGGTCAGAGCCTGTGTCAATCTGTCACTCACCCTCCTCTCACTGATAACAACATTCCAGTAGCCAGGTAACTCCGGAGAACCGTCTTAAATTCTGAGGAAGAACTTTTCATCAGATGGCCACATATTAGCTTTCAGTGGGGAATTGCACATCATCACTATGAAAAAGCAGTCTTGAACCCACGTACAGCGTATACACATAAAAAAAAACACACGGTGTACTTTTTATAAAATTATTCTGCTCCACATTTGGATGATTTATTATCTTTTGGATTCTTATGCGTTTTAGTGTTATACAAGTATGCAATGTCAAAAGTGGAGGGTCAAACTGAAGGGAATTTGGGAGTTTCCTGAAGTCTGTGTGCAGGCAGGCAGGCAGGTAGACAGACAGGCAGGCAGACAGGCAGGCAGACAGGCAGACAGACAGACAGACAGGCAGGCAGGCAGGCAGGCAGGCAGGCAGGCAGGCAGGCAGACAGACAGACAGACAGACAGACAGACAGACAGACAGACAGACAGACAGACAGACAGACAGACAGACAGACAGACAGACAGACAGAGTAGTCCTTCTATGAACTAGGCAGCAGTGGGAGTTATCTACTGTAGGTGTGGTGCAACTCAGATCTAAAGCCCAGTTCCTGTAGAAACTAGCCCAGTGTGGCTCAACAACCCATTATGGGAAGTAGATCCAAAGTTACATCTGGGATGGGTTTGCATGGCTTTGGTTCGGTTCAAACTACAACAGAAGGTTCTGGGTGCTAATCAGAAGGTTCAACTGGCTGCTAGCCAGGAGCTAATCAGAAGGTTCAACTGGCTGCTAACCAGGTGCTAATCAGAAGGTTCAACTGGCAGCTAACCAGGAGCTAATCAGAAGGTTCTGGCTGCTAACCAGGTGCTAATCAGAAGGTTCAACTGGCTGGTAACCAGGTGCTAATCAGAAGGTTCAACTGGCTGCTAGCCAGGTGCTAATCAGAAGGTTCAACTGGCAGCTAACCAGGAGCTAATCAGAAGATTCAACTGGCTGCTAACCAGGTGCTAATTAGAAGGTTCAACTGGCTGCTAACCAGGTGCTAATTAGAAGGTTCATCTGGCAGCTAGCCAGGTGCTAATTAATCAGCAGCAAATCTCTTTCTCAGCCAGACAGAAGAAACCTCAAGCCATGCCTCAAAACTGAAAAATACACAGCTGAATGACATTATACAACTTATATTTGTTTAGCCTCTTATTGACCTTCTAGCAAAATGTGATCAAATGTGTAGGGCCCTGTAGTACATTAGTGTTAGTCCTTACTCTGGGTTAACTGGGTTAGTGTTAGTCCTTACTCTGGGTTAACTGGGTTAGTGTTAGTCCTTACTCTGGGTTAACTGGGTTAGTGTTAGTCCTTACTCTGGGTTAACTGGGTTAGCTGGGTTAGTGTTAGTCCTTACTCTGGGTTAGCTGTATATATAGTGCTGGGCTGGCTGTTTTTAATAAGGGGTTGGATGGATCAATAAGAGATGGCACCATTAAGATCCTCTCCACCTCCTCCTGGGAACAGACCAGACCCCCCTTCTGACTGATTAGAGGGGATCTATAACAAGAGCTGGTTCAAGTACACAGCCAACCTACCGGCTCACAGACCTTTTATAGCATCCTGTCCCTGCACCTGGCTGGGACACAGATAGTTTGTACAGTAATTCTCCAGTAGAAAGGCCTGACACCAGCTGGACTTTAACAACAGAGGCAGCCTGTAACAAAAATCACCTTACAGCCGAGGAAAAAAATTAATAATAATAATAACATAATAATAATAATAATTATTGAGCATTTGCAAGATTCATTAAAAACTAAATTTCAAACTATATATTTTTTACATTACACTCACATAATGTATTAAAACATGTAAAAAGCTGTTTTGGCTGCATAGCTATTTTCAGGACATTGAACCTATAATGTCCCTGGTGTGATTATACAGCCAGTCATCTGGCCCCTCATGTGGAGGGTTAAACACAAAGGTAACAGAATGACCAACCTCTGGGGCTGTTAGACTCATACATAGCTTCTATTGGTGCGACCATAAGGGCAATACATTTTCATCAGGGTCAACACTGGTACAGAGGACCCTAATAAAGTTATTTATCTTTTCAGTGATGTTGAGAAACAGCTGTTTGGCAGCTGTCGCAGATATTCAAGTGGGGGTTTTGTCTATTGAGGCTCCAGCCAGACAATAGCAGCCATCGATTGGAGGGCCTCCACATCACTGCTGCTTGTCAGGTGAATATAAAGACCATTATTTATACAGCCCAGTCTGCTATACCAGCACAACAACAGCTAGAATAAGCACCGTCTCTTCCTGTCCAATCCAGCCTCCCTCAGCTTGTACTGTAGTTCCACCCATCTCTACATTACCATTCTGAAACAATGGAGCAGGCTCATAGTGGAGCTGGGCAATGGAGCAGGCTCATAGTGGAGCTGAGGTAATGGAGCAGGCTCATAGTGGAGCTGGGAGGATGGAGCAGGCTCATAGTGGAGCTGGGGTGATGGAGCAGGCTCATAGTGGTGCTGGGAGGATGGAGCAGGCTCATAGTGGAGCTGGGGAGATGGAGCAGGCTCATAGTGGTGCTGGGAAGATGGAGCAGGCTCATAGTGGAGCTTGGGTGATGGAGCAGGCTCATAGTGGTGCTGGGAGGATGGAGCAGGCTCATGGTGGAGCTGAGGTAATGGAGCAGGCTCATAGTGGAGCTGGGAGGATGGAGCAGGCTCATAGTGGAGCTGGGAGATGGAGCAGGCTCATAGTGGTGCTGGGAGGATGGAGCAGGCTCATAGTGGTGCTGGGAAGGATGGAGCAGGCTCATAGTGGTACTGGGAGATGGAGCAGGCTCATAGTGGTGCTGGGAGGATGGAGCAGGCTCATAGTGGAGCTGGGGTGATGGAGCAGGCTCATAGTGGTCCTGGGAGATGGAGCAGGCTAATAGTGGTGCTGGGAAGGATGGAGCAGGCTCATAGTGGTGCTGGGGAGATGGAGCAGGCTCATAGTGGTGCTGGGAGATGGAGCAGCCTCATAGTGGTGCTGGGGTGATGGAGCAGGCTCATAGTGGAGCTGGGAGGATGGAGCAGGCTCATAGTGGTGCTGAGGGGATGGAGCAGGCTCATAGTGGTGCTGGCAGGATGGAGCAGGATCATAGTGGAGCTGGGGTGATGGAGCAGGCTCATAGTGGTCCTGGGAGATGGAGCAGGCTAATAGTGGTGCTGGGAAGGATGGAGCAGGCTCATAGTGGTGCTGGGGAGATGGAGCAGGCTCATAGTGGAGCTGGGAGGATGGAGCAGGCTCATAGTGGTGCTGGGGAGATGGAGCAGGCTCATAGCGGTGCTGGGGAGATGGAGCAGGCTCATAGTGGTGCTGGGGAGATGGAGCAGGCTCATAGTGGTGCTGGGAGGAGATGGAGCAGGCTCATAGTGGAGCTGGGGTGATGGAACAGGCTCATAGTGGTGCTGGGAGGATGGAGCAGGCTCATAGTGGAGCTGGGGTGATGGAGCAGGCTCATAGTGGAGCTGGGGTGATGGAGCAGGCTCATAGTGGTGCTGGGAGATGGAGCAGGCTCATAGTGGTGCTGGGAGATGGAGCAGGCTCATAGTGGTGCTGGGAGTAAGGCTGGTCAGGGGTCAGCTGTGTTATACAGAGGGAGGTTATAAAGGATGGAGGCTGGTCAGGGGTCAGCTGTGTTATACAGAGGGCTGGTCAGCTGTGTTATAAAGGGGCTGGTCAGGGGTCAGCTGTGTTATACAGAGTGAGGTTATAAAGGGGCTGGTCAGGGGTCAGCTGTGTTATACAGAGGGAGGTTATAAAGGGGCTGGTCAGGGGTCAGCTGTGTTATACAGAGTGAGGTTATAAAGGGGCTGGTCAGGGGTCAGCTGTGCTATGCAGAGGGAGGTAATAAAGGATGGAGGCTGGTCAGGGGTCAGCTGTGTTATACAGAGGGAGGTTATAAAGGGGCTGGTCAGGGGTCAGCTGTGTTATACAGAGGGAGGTTATAAAGGGGCTGGTCAGGGGTCAGCTGTGTTATACAGAGGGAGGTTATAAAGGGGCTGGTCAGGGGTCAGCTCTGTTATACAGAGGGAGGTTATAAAGGATGGAGGCTGGTCAGGGGTCAGCTGTGTTATACAGAGGGAGGTTATAAAGGGGCTGGTCAGGGGTCAGCTGTGTTATACAGAGGGAGGTTATAAAGGATGGAGGCTGGTCAGGGGTCAGCTGTGTTATACAGAGCGAGGTTATAAAGTGGCTGGTTAGGGGTCAGCTGTGTTATACAGAGGGAGGTTATAAAGGGGCTGGTCAGGGGTCAGCTCTGTTATACAGAGGGAGGTTATAAAGGGGCTGGTCAGGGGTCAGCTGTGTTATACAGAGGGATGTTATAAAGGGGCTGGTCAGGGGTCAGCTGTGTTATACAGAGGGAGGTTATAAAGGATGGAGGTTGGTCAGGGGTCAGCTGTGTTATACAGAGGGAGGTTATAAAGGGGCTGGTCAGGGGTCAGCTGTGTTATCTTACTGTTGTTGTTTTTGCCCTTTTAGAGAAAAGAGGCTGTGTTTCATCACACTGCTGGTATCTACAGACAGGGGCTGAAAGACTTGGACCACATTGGAGTTGAGGACTCTATACAACAGATGTAACAACAGTCTCTGTCAAAATAAAATCTGTATCCCCTACAAATATCCTTAAACAAGACTGTTTTCAATTCATGAAACAATAGCACTTCTAAGAATATCACTATAACAGGTTTGGATTGATACTATGCCTCAATTACTGCATAATGTACATGATCTGAGTTTAAAGGTTTGAGAACAACACAATAATGAGATGGAAAACATAGGCGTAATTAAATTACTGTAAATCTCTACTGTTCTGTTAGGTTTCAGAGGACGATCGGATTTAACCATCACAGCAGCAGCGATATGGATCACGACTCTAAGATAACTTGACCTCCTAGTTGATTAATACGGCCCAATTTTCTGAGCAATAGTTTTCTTACATAGAAGAGATCCATTTTGCCACAAGATCGAAAGTTAGCAGCCGCGGAGTAATTGATGACCTCCCTGAACAAACGCTCTCATATTTATCACAGGCTGACCTTTCTCCGGACTCATCCATCATAAATGAAAGTGGTACAGGCGAAGCTCGGCACCTCAGCCCTCTCCGAGTGACCCTGACCAGAGGTCTCCTCCACCTCTTCACTGGGAGCTGTTGGAAGGATCAGACTAAATCTGCTGTTAGGGCCAGATGGTCAACACACAACACATCTGTCAAACTCAGACCCTCACTAGCAACCAATGGACTCCTCACTTTACTTCTCTCCTCAATTCCATGACTGCAGACAACAACATCCACCTACACCACCCTACACCACCCTACACCACCCTACACCACATACATAACCCTACACCACCCTAAACCACCCTACACCACCCTCACTAGCAACCAATAGACTTCTCACTTTACTTCCCTCCTCAAGTCCATGACTGCAGACAACAGCATCCACCTAAACCACCCTACACCACCCTACACCACCCTACACAACCCTACATCACCCTGCACCACCCTACACCACCCTCACTAGCAACCAATAGACTTCTCACTTTACTTCCCTCCTCAAGTCCATGACTGCAGACAACAGCATCCACCTAAACCACCCTACACCACCCTACACCACCATACATCTGCCTACACCACATACATAACCCTACACCACCCTAAACCACCCTACACCACCCTACACCACCCTACACCACCCTACACCACCCTCACTAGCAACCAATGGACTCCTCACTTTACTTCCCTCCTCAAGTCCATGACTGCAGACAACAACATCCACCTACACCACCCTACACCACCCTACACCACCCTACACCACCCTACACCACATACACCACCCTACACCACCCTACACCACCCTGCATCACCCTGCACCACCCTACACCACCCTACACCACCCTACACCACCCTACATCACCCTGCACCACCCTACACCACCCTACACCACCCTACACCAAATACATAACCCCACACCACCCTACATCACCCTGCACCACCCTACACCAACCTCACTAGCAACCAATAGACTTCTCACTTTACTTCCCTCCTCAAGTCCATGACTGCAGACAACAGCATCCACCTAAACCACCCTACACCAACCTACACCACCCTACATCTACCTACACCACCCTACACCACCCTACACCACCCTCACTAGCAACCAATAGACCTCTCACTTTACTTCCCTCCTCAAGTCCATGACTGCAGACAACAGCATCCACCTAAACCACCCTACACCAACCTACACCACCCTACATCTACCTACACCACCCTAAACCACCCTACACCACCCTACCCACCCTAAACCACCCTAAACCACCCTAAACCACCCTACACCACCCTACACCACCCTAAACCACCCTAAACCACCCTAGACCACCCTACACCACCCTACACCACACTACCCACCCTAAACCACCCTAAACCACCCTACACCCCCCTACACCACCCTACACCACCCTAAACCACCCTACATCACCCTGCACCACCCTACACCACCCTACACCACCCTCACTAGCAACCAATAGACTTCTCACTTTACTTCCCTCCTCAAGTCCATGACTGCAGACAACAGCATCCACCTAAACCACCCTACACCAACCTACACCACCCTACATCTACCTACACCACCCTACACCACCCTACACCACCCTCACTAGCAACCAATAGACCTCTCGCTTTACTTCCCTCCTCAAGTCCATGACTGCAGACAACAACATCCACCTAAACCACCCTACACCACCCTACACCACCCTACATCACCCTGCACCACCCTACATCACCCTGCACCACCCTACACCACCCTACACCACCCTACACCACCCTACATCACCCTGCACCACCCTACACCACCCTACACCACCCTACACCACCCTACATCACCCTGCACCACCCTACACCACCCTACACCACCCTCACTAGCAACCAATAGAATCCTCACTTTACTTCCCTCCTCAAGTCCATAACTGCAGACATTTATTCTAAAATCAGCAGAATGGACAACAACATCCCCCTACATCATCCTACCCACCCTAAACCACCCTAAACCACCCTAAACCACCCTACACCACCCTACACCACCCTAAACCACCCTACCCACCCTAAACCACCCTAAACCACCCTACACCCCCCTACACCACCCTACACCACCCTAAACCACCTTACACCATCCTACACCACATACATAACCCTATAACACCCTACATCAACCTACATCTACCTAACCCACCCTACACCACCCTACACCACCCTACATCAACCTACGCCACCATACAGCACATACATAACCCTACACCACCCTACATCTACCTACACCACCCTCACCACCCTACACCACCCTACATCTACCTACACCACCCTCACCACCCTACACCAACCTACACCAACCTACACCACCATACAGCACATACATAACCCTACACCACCCTACAGCTATCTACACCACCCTCACCACCCTAAACCACCCTACATCTACCTACACCACCCAACATCAACCCTCACCACCCTAAACCACCCTACACCACATACATAACCCTACACCAACCTAGACCACATACATAACCTTACACCACCCTCACTACCCTACATCAACCTACACCACCCTACACCACCCCACATCAACCTACACCAATCTAAACAGCCCTAAACCATTCAACACCACCTTAAACAACCCTACATCAACCTACATTAACCTACACCACCCTACATCAACCTACATTAACCTACACCACCCTATACCACCCTTCACCACCCTACATCAACCTAAATCCACCTACACCAATCTATACCACCCTACACCACCCTACATCAACCTACATCCACCTACACCAACCTACACCACCCTACATGAACCTACACGACACTAAACAGCACTAAACATGTGCAGCGTAGCCTAGTGGTTAGTGGTTAGAGATACCCTATATGTACCTACATCAATCTACACCTACATACACCAACCTACATCAACCTACATCAACCTACACAACCCTGCATTAAACTAAACCAACCTACACTGCCCTAAATCAATCTACACCTACATACACCATCAAATCAAATCAAATCAAATTTATATAGCCCTTCGTACATAAGCTGATATCTCAAAGTGCTGTACAGAAACCCAGCCTAAAACCCCAAACAGCAAGCAATGCAGGTGTAGAAGCACGGGGGCTAGGAAAAAACTCCCTAGAAAGGCCAAAACCTAGGAAGAAACCTAGAGAGGAACCAGGCTATGTGGGGTGGCCAGTCCTCTTCTGGCTGTGCCGGGTGGAGATTATAACAGAACATGGCCAAGATGTTCAAATGTTCATAAATGACCAGCATGGTCGAATAATAATGAGGCAGAACAGTTGAAACTGGAGCAGCAGCACGGTCAGGTGGACTGGGGACAGCAAGGAGTCATCATGTCAGGTAGTCCTGGGGCATGGTCCTAGGGCTCAGGTCCTCCGAGAGAGAGAAAGAAAGAGAGAAGGAGAGAATTAGAGAACGCACACTTAGATTCACACAGGACACCGAATAGGACAGGAGAAGTACTCCAGATATAACAAACTGACCCTAGCCCACCGAAATTTACAGTTGATTTGTCAGAGGACAAACCATTCACAGAGACAAACTGATATCTTTCAGAAAGATAAGATATAAACCAGGCCAGAACTTGTCCGTGTAGACCAATTTGGGTTTCCAATCTCTATAAAAGAATGTGGTGATCGATGGTATCAAAAGCAACACTAAGGTCTAGGAGCACGAGGACAGATGCAGAGCCTCGGTCCGATGCCATTAAAATGTAATTTACCACCTTCACAAGTGCCGTCTCAGTGCTATGATGGGGTCTAAAACCAGACTGAAGCATTTCATATACATTGTTTGTCTTCAGGAAGGCAGTGAGTTGCTGCGCAACAGCCTTTTCTAGAATTATGAGAGGAATGGAAGATTCGATATAGGCTGATAGTTTTTTATATTTTCTGGGTCAAGGTTTGGCTTTTTCAAGAGAGGCTTTATTACTGCCACTTTTAGTGAGTTTGGTACACATCCGGTGGATAGAGAGCCGTTTATTATGTTCAACATAGGAGGGCCAAGCACAGGAAGCAGCTCTTTCAGTAGTTTAGTTGGAATAGGGTCCAGTATGCAGCTTGAAGGTTTAGAGGCCATGATTATTTTCATCGTTGTGTCAAGAGATATAGTACTAAAACACTTGAGTGTCTCTCTAGATCCTAGGTCCTGGCAGAGTTGTGCAGACTCAGGACAACTGAGCTTTGAAGGAATACACAGATGCACGGGCGATATGGTCACTAGTGTAGCCACGAGGTGAGGCCTCATTTAACACAGTAAATTCATCAGGCTTAAGCCATGTTTCAGTCAGGCCAATCACATCAAGATTATGATCAGTGATTAGTTCATTGGCTATAATTGCCTTTGAAGTAAGGGATCTAACATTAAGTAGCCCTATTTTACACCAACCCATACATCAATCCTCAACATCAAGGGTGATTCACTACAAACACAGAGTAAAATGAGTATGGTGTCAGCTCCATGATAAACCAACAACATTAGGTTCCGAACAGAGTTAAGTACTCTGCAGTAATGTTGAAACTGTGGTTAAGCATTCTCTCTGGAGCAGACGGACTCTGTTATAATATCCCTGGATATAGCAGTTCAGTCAGTCTGTTATAAGACCACTGGAAAGAGCAGTTCAGTGACTATTAGACCAGTTTGAGGTGAGAAGACATCATGTTGTAGACCAGTCTGAGAGAAGACGTCATGTTGTTGACCAGTCTGAGGTGAGACATCATGTTGTAGACCAGTCTGGGAGAAGACATCATGTTGTAGACCTGTCTGAGAGAAGACATCATGTTGTAGACCAGTCTGAGGTGAGAGAAGACATCATGTTGTAGACCAGTCTGAGGTGAGACATCAGCAGACAGTCAGGGAACAGACATCCTGTTGTAGACCAGTCTGAGGTGAGAGAAGACATCCTGTTGTAGACCAGTCTGAGGTGAGACATCAGCAGACAGTCAGGGAACAGACATCCTGTTGTAGACCAGTCTGAGGTGAGAGAAGACATCCTGTTGTAGACCAGTCTGAGGTGAGACATCAGCAGACAGTCAGGGAACAGACATCCTGTTGTAGACCAGTCTGAGGTGAGACATCCTGTTGTAGACCAGTCTGTGGTGAGACATCAGCAGACAGTCAGGGAACAGACATCCTGTTGTAGACCAGTCTGAGGTGAGACATCAGCAGACAGTCAGGGAACAGACATCCTGTTGTAGACCAGTCTGAGGTGAGACATCAGCAGACAGTCAGGGAACAGACATCCTGTTGTAGACCAGTCAGGGAACAGACATCCTCTTCCTACAGCATTAATGGGACGTAAAGCAGCAACGTAGAAACGGTGCTTTGGGGCTCAACCCTGTGACTCCTCTATAGTGATTAACACAAAGAGCTGGAACCATTCATCACCAGCTGCATATTAACTCACAGCATCGTTCTGTCCCCCGTGAGGTCACTAATTACAGGCTAATATCACTGACAATTATGGCTTCAAATACCTGTCCTAATGGTGTGGAAAATCACCAACATATTGATATTGAAACAGGCATTTGAAACATCTTGTTGGAGCACCTCAGGTCAAATCAAATCATGAGTCTTGTTCTCCTGTAGTATGGAGGAGATTGACCCATGACCCCAGAAAAAAATATGTTTATTGTTTTAGAAACATGTTGATTGTGATCCAGCGGTCAGTCATCTTTTTCTATACTCTTTTACAGAGGTGACTAAAATACAACAACAGAGACATAAACAGTCATTTTTCAATTAACAAGAACAAATATCAACAATCACTCTTTTAAATATTATTGCTAGTTTTCCATTAATGTTGTGTTATTTAGGTGTTCTTATTTCTAATGTTCGGTAAAGACAATTCTGTAAACAATCAGCCCTGTTGCATTAATTCATTGGTTTCTATATTTTCATTCAGTGCATGACTACCCTCCCATTCACTGGCAGCATTGTCACAGTGAGTCCTGAATAGCTGAGGTCAGGAGAGAGGTCATGTGGAATGACCCTGCTACCATCTCACTCTCTCCAACAGCTTTAAGGACATCTCTCTTTAATAATTTATTGTGTGTCCAGGGAGAGAACGAGAGAGAAGAGAAATAGAATGGGGAAGAGAGAGAGAGAACAGGGGGAAAGAGAGAGAGAGAGAGAGAGAGAGAGAGAGAGAGAGAGAGAGAGAGAGAGAGAGAGAGAGAGAGAGAGTGAGAGAGAGAGAGAGAGAGAGATAACATCTAAAGGCTGACTGTTCATTCCACTGCTTCCCATCCTGGCTTCTGTTCCCTATGTTGTTGCCACCCAGCCTCCCAATGAGCTCCACTACATTGATACCCTGGCTAAACTTGTCCCAGGCTTATTGTCTTAGTGAACTCCTAAATCTGTAGTAATGGCCTCCCAGAATGAAGTGTTAATGTCTTTATGGATCACTCCAGTTGTTGCTGTGATTATCAACCACTTTACAGGCCACATTCCCCTCCTCCCTCCCTCTCCTGTTTCCTCCTGGACCTGTTTCCTCCTGACTCTGTTTCCTCCGGGTCCTGTTTCCTCCTGGTCCTGTTTCCTCCCTTTCCTGTTTCCTCTGGTCCTGTTTCCTCCTGGCCCTGTTTCCTCCTGGTCTTGTTTCCTCCTGGTCCTGTTTCCTCCCTTCCTGTTTCCTCCTGGTCCTGTTTCCTCCCTCTCCTGATAGAGAGTCGTTTGTAGCGTCGGTGACATTACCATAACGACCTTTAGTAATGGGGAGTCTTACCTCTGACCTGAGAATGACATATTTAAGTTTCCTCCTCCAACCCTGTGATTTATACTGACAGTGTTATGGCTCCTGGGTCACAGAGCTGAACTCACTGGGCACTGAATGGACTGATCATTAACTAGAGCTGTTCTGTTGTTAACTACCGAGCACTTCACTGGTTCTCTCTTCCTACAACTACAGATCTCTCCGAGAATCCTGCTGTTTTACACACGACACTGTATCAGGGTTAGGTTTAGGACACAGGTTTTTTTTTCCCCCTGTTCAGATAAAAATGCTGATCAATAGATGAAGGACAGAAAACGCTAAGGAAACATATTGCCCTTTTTAGGTACCCTTCTGATGTGTCTCTATGCTTTTTAGGAATCTAATTCATCACAGCAAATCCACATAGCAGCACAGAAATCCACTAAAATATGTGAAGTGTTTGAGAGGCCTTCCCTAAACTAATGTCCTTGCTGAACCTAAAGACCGGGGCATTAGCTTTTCTACACACACCACATTGGCATTTAAGGCGGATCGGATGCTGTGACATGGAAACAGCGTGGTCAGAGAGAATGCCTCCCATAAACAAATCAACACATCTCTCTCTCTCTCTCTGAGGTCTCCTGGCCCTTTGTAAGGATGTCTCTCTCTCTCTCTCTCTCTCTCTCTCTCTCTCTCTCTCTCTCTCTCTCTCTCTCTCTCTCTCTCTGAGGTCTCCTGGCCCATTGTAAGGCCCTCTCTCTCTCTCTCTCTGAGCTCTCCTGGCCCTTTGTAAGGATGTCTCTCTCTCTCTCTCTCTCTCTCTCTCTCTCTCTCTCTCTCTCTCTCTCTCTCTCTCTCTCTCTCTCTCTCTCTGAGGTCTCCCGGCCCTTTGTAAGGATGTCTCTCTCTCTGAGCTCTCCTGGCCCTTTGTAAGGATCTCTCTCTCTCTCTCTCTCTCTCTCTCTCTCTCTCTCTCTCTCTCTCTCTCTCTCTCTCTCTGAGGTATCCCGGCCCTTTGTAAGGATGTCTCTCTCTCTGAGCTCTCCTGGCCCTTTGTAAGGATGTCTCTCTCTCTCTCTCTCTGAGGTCTCCTGGCCCTTTGTAAAGATGTCTCTCTCTCTGAGGTCTCCTGGCCCTTTGTAAGGATGTCTCTCTCTCTGAGGTCTCCTGGCCCTTTGTAAGGATGTCTCTCTCTCTGAGCTCTCCTGGCCCTTTGTAAGGCTGTCTCTCTCTCTCTCTGAGGTCTCCCGGCATTTTGTAAGGACGTCTCTCTCTCTCTCTGAGGTCTCCTGGCCCTTTGTAAGGATGTCTCTCTCTCTCTCTCTCTCTCTCTCTCTCTCTCTCTCTCTCTCTCTCTCTCTCTCTCTCTCTCTGAGGTCTCCTGGTCCTTTGTAAAGGCCCTCTCTCTCTCTCTCTCTGAGGTTTCCCGGCCCTTTGTAAGGATGTCTCTCTCTCTCTCTCTCTCTCTCTCTCTCTCTCTCTCTCTCTCTCTCTGAGGTCTCCTGGCCCTTTGTAAGGTTGTCTCTCTCTCTGAGCTCTCATGTCCCTTTGTAAGGCTGTCTCTCTCTGAGGTCTCCTGGCCCTTTGTAAGGCTGTCTCTCTCTCTCTGAGCTCTCATGTCCCTTTGTAAGGCTGTCTCTCTCTGAGGTCTCCTGGCCCTTTGTAAGGATCTCTCTCTCTCTCTCTGAGGTCTCCTGGCCCTTTGTAAGGCTGTCTCTCTCTCTGAGCTCTCATGTCCCTTTGTAAGGCTGTCAATTCAATTCAAGGGACTTTATTGGCATGGGAAACATATGTTAACATTACCAATGCAAGTGAAACAGATAACAAACAAAATGTAAATAAACCATAAAAATGAACAGTAAATATTACACACAGAAGTTCCAAAAGAATAAAGACATCACAAATGTCATATTATGTCTTTATACAGTGTTGTAATGATGTGCAAATAGTTAAGGTACAAAAGGGAAAATAAATGGTCATACATTGGGCAGGAGGTTAGGAAGTGCAGCTCAGTTTCCACCTCATTTTGTGGGCAGTGTGCACATAGCCTGTCTTCTCTTGAGAGCCATGTCTGCCTACGGTGGCCTTTCTCAATAGCAAGGCTATGCTCACTGAGTCTGTACATAGTCAAAGCTTTCCTTAAGTTTGGGTCAGTCACAGTGGTCGGATATTCTGCCACTGTGTGCTCTCTGTTTAGGGCCAAATAGCATTCTAGTTTGCTCTGTTTTTTTGTGAATTCTGTGAAGTTTTCAAGTAATTTTCTTTTTGTTTTCTCATGATTTGGTTGGGTCTAATTGTGTTGCTGTCCTGGGGCTCTGTGGGGTGTGTTTGTGAATAGAGCCCCAGGACCAGCTTGCTTAGGGGACTCTTCTCCAGGTTCATCTCTCTGTAGATGATGGCTTTGTTATGGAAGGTTTGGGAATCGCCTCCTTTAAGTTGGTTGTAGAATTTTCTGGATTTTGATAATTAGCGGGTATCGGCCTAATTCTGCTCCGCAGGCATTATTCGGTGTTTTACGTTGTACACAGAGGGGGGATATTTTTGCAGAATTCTCTATGCAGAGTGTCAATTTGGTGTTTTACAATTTTGTGAATTCTTGGTTGGTGATCGGACCCCAGACCTCACAACCATGAAGGGCAATGGGTTCTTCGACTGATTATTTTTAGTCAGGTCCTAATTGGCATGTCTCATTTTCTATTCCTTTTCAGGGCATAGAAGGCCCTTCTTCCCTTGTCTCTCAGATCGTTCACAGCTTTGTGGAAGTTAAATGTGGCCCTGATGTTTAGGCCGAGGTATGTATAGTTTGTTGTGTGCTCTAGGGCAACGGTGTCTAAAAGGAATGTTGATTTGTGGTCCTGGTGACTGGACCTCTTTTGGAACACCATTATTTTTGTCTTACTGAGATTTACTGTCAGGGCCCAGGTCTGGCAGAACCAGTGCAGAAGATCTAGGTGCTGATGTAGGCCCTCCTTAGTTGGTGACAGGAGCACCAGATCATCAGCAAAGAGTAGACTTTTGTCTCTCTCTCTCTCTGTCTCTGTCTCTGTCTCTCTCTCTCTCTCTCTCTCTCTCTCTCTCTCTCTCTCTCTCTCTCTCTCGCTCTCTCTCTCTCTCTCTCTCTCTCTGAGCTCTCCTGGCCCTTTGTAAGGATGTCTCTATCTGAGCTCTCCTGGCTCTGGTACAGGGTCAGCTGTAAGGCTTGTGGGTCAGCTGTGTTTCCTCTAAACCATCTGTCACTCAGCCCCTACAGGTCAGCTGTGTTTCCTCTAAACCATCTGTCACTCAGCCCCTACAGGTCAGCTGTGTTTCCTCTAAACCATCTGTCACTCATCAGCCCCTACAGGTCAGCTGTGTTTCCTCTAAACCATCTGTCACTCAGCCCCTACAGGTCATCTGTGTTTCCTCTAAACCATCTGTCACTCATCAGCCCCTACAGGTCAGCTGTGTTTCCTCTAAACCATCTGTCACTCAGCCCCTACAGGTCAGCTGTGTTTCCTCTAAACCATCTGTCACTCAGCCCCTACAGGTCAGCTGTGTTTCCTCTAAACCATCTGTCACTCAGCCCCTACAGGTCAGCTGTGTTTCCTCTAAACCATCTGTCACTCAGCCCCTACAGGTCAGCTGTTTCCTCTAAACCATCTGTCACTCAGCCCTTACATGTCTTGGTTCTATCTGTCCAGCCCTGGTTCTATCTGGTTCTATCTGTCCAGCCCTGGTTCTATCTGGTTCTATCTGTCCACCACTGGTTCTATCTGTCCACCCCTGGTTCTATCTGTCCACCCCTGGTTCTATCTGTCCACCCCTGGTTCTATCTGTCCACCCCTGGTTCTATCTGTCCAGCCCTGGTTCTATCTGTCCAGCCCTGGTTCTATCTGATTTTATCTGTCCAGCCCTGGTTCTATCTGTCCAGCCCTGGTTCTATCTGTCCAGCCCTGGTTCTATCTGGTTCTATCTGTCCAGCCCTGGTTCTATCTGGTTCTATCTGTCCAGCCCTGGTTCTATCTGGTTCTATCTGTCCAGCCCTGGTTCTATCTGGTTCTATCTGTCCAGCCCTGGTTCTATCTGGTTCTATCTGTCCAGCCCTGGTTCTATCTGATTTTATCTGTCCAGCCCTGGTTCTATCTGGTTTTATCTGTCCAGCCCTGGCTCTATCTGGTTCTATCTGTCCAGCCCTGGTTATATCTGCTTATCTAACAGGCACACTGTCAGGACAAGTAAGACAAATGATCTGTCCTGATTGACTATTTCCTGAGACAGTGAATCAATGGCCTTATTATCACAGAAATGACAGTAGTAATAGAAACAGATGGTCAGAGTAGACACACACACACAGACAGAGGGAATGTGTCTGAATGCCTTCTGAATGAACAACAACTACCACCAAGCTTTGTCTAATCAACTACCTTGACAATAAAGCCCTGTCTAATCAACTACCTTGACAATAAAGCCCTGTCTAATCAACTATCCTGACAATAAAGCCCTGTCTAATCATCTATCCTAACAATAAAGCCCTGTCTAATCAACTATCCTGACAATAAAGCCCTGTCTAATTAACTATCCTGACAATAAATCCCTGTCTAATCAACTACCCCGACAATAAAGCCCTGTCTAATCAACTATCCTGACAATAAAGCCCTGTCTAATCAACTATCCTGACAATAAAGCCCTGTCTAATCAACTATCCTGACAATAAAGCCCTGTCTAATCAACTACCACTAAGCCCTGTCTAATCAACTACCCCGACAATAAATCCCTGTCTAATCAACTATCCTGACAATAAAGCCCTGTCTAATCAACTACCCCGACAATAAAGCCCTGTCTAATCAACTGCCCCGACAATAAAGCCCTGTCTAATCAACTATCCTGACAATAAAGCCCTGTCTAATCAACTACCCCGACAATAAAGCCCTGTCTAATCAACAATCCTGACAATAAAGCCCTGTCTAATCAACTATCCTGACAATAAAGCCCTGTCTAATCAACTACCCCGACAATAAAGCCCTGTCTAATCAACTACCCCGACAATAAAGCCCTGTCTAATCAACTACCCCGACAATAAAGCCCTGTCTAATCAACTACCACGCATAAAGCCCTGTCTAATCAACTACAACGACATTAAAGCCCTGTCTAATCAACTATCCTGACAATAATGCCCTGTCTAATCAACTACCCCGACAATAAAGCCCTGTCTAATCAACTACCCCGACAATAATGCCCTGTCTAATCAACTACCCCGACAATAAATCCCTGTCTAATCAACTACCACGACAATAAAGCCCTGTCTAATCAACTATCCTGACAATAAATCCCTGTCTAATCAACTATCCTGACAATAAAGCCCTGTCTAATCAACTATCCTGACAATAAAGCCCTGTCTAATCAACTACCACTAAGCCCTGTCTAATCAACTATCCTGACAATAAATCCCTGTCTAATCAACTATCCTGACAATAAAGCCCTGTCTAATCAACTATCCTGACAATAAAGCCCTGTCTAATCAACTATCCTGACAATAAATCCCTGTCTAATCAACTACCCCGACAATAAATCCCTGTCTAATCAACTACCACTAAGCCCTGTCTAATCAACTACCACGACATTAAAGCCCTGTCTAATCAACTACCCCGACAATAAAGCCCTGTCTAATCAACTATCCTGACAATAAAGCCCTGTCTAATCAACTACCCCGACAATAAAGCCCTGTCTAATCAACTACCCCGACATTAAAGCCCTGTCTAAACTACCCCGACAATAAATCCCTGTCTAATCAACTACCCCGACAATAAAGCCCTGTCTAATCAACTACCCCGATAATAAAGCCCTGTCTAATCAACTACCCCGACAATAAAGCCCTGTCTAATCAACTATTCTGACAATAAAGCCCTGTCTAATCAACTACCCCGACAATAAAGCCCTGTCTAATCAACTATCATGACAATAAAGCCCTGCATAATCAACTATCCTGACAATAAAGCCCTGTCTAATCAACTATCCTGACAATAAAGCCCTGTCTAATCAACTACTCCGACATTAAAGCCCTGTCTAATCAACTATCCTGACAATAAAGCCATGTCTAATCAACTACCCCGACAATAAAGCCCTGTCTAATCAACTATCCTGACAATAAAGCCCTGTCTAATCAACTATCCTGACAATAAAGCCCTGTCTAATCAACTACCCCGACAATAAAGCCCTGTCTAATCAACTATCCTGACAATAAAGCCCTGTCAGTCAGTCAGTCAGTCAGTCAGAAGTTAGAGATGGTGTCAGTCAGTTTACCACAGTGGGTCAGTTTACCAAAGTGGGTCAGTTTATCACAGTGGGTCAGTTTATCACAGTGGTCAGTTTATCACAGTGGGTCAGTTTACCACAGTGGGTCAGTTTATCACAGTGGGTCAGTTTACCACAGTAGGTCAGTTTATCACAGTGGGTCAGTTTACCACAGTGGGTCAGTTTACCACAGTGGGTCAGTTTATCACAGTGGGTCAGTTTACCACAGTGGGTCAGTTCACCACAGTGGGTCAGTTTACCACAGTGGGTCAGTTTATCACAGTGGGTCAGTTTACCACAGTGGGTCAGAGCCTGTAAGTAAGTATTTCACTGTAAGGTTTACACCTGTTGTATTCGGCGCACGTGACAAATAAACTTTGATTTGATTTGATTTCTCTCTGTTTCTCTCTGATTATCTCTGTTTCTCTCTGTTTCTCTCTGCTTCATTTTGCTTCTCTGTTTCTCTGTTTCTCTGTTCCTCTCTGTTTCTCTCTGCTTCATTCTGCTTCATTCTGCTTCTCTCTGATTATCTCTGTTTCTCTCTGTTCCTCTGCTTCATTTTGCTTCTCTGTTTCTCTGTTTCTCTGTTCCTCTCGGTTTCTCTCTGCTTCATTCTGCTTCATTTTGCTTCTCTGTTTCTCTGTTCCTCTGTTTCTCTCTGCTTCATTTTGCTTCTCTGTTCCTCTGTTCCTCTCTGCTTCATTCTGCTTCATTCTGCTTCATTTTGCTTCTCTGTTTCTCTGTTTCTCTCTGTTTCTCTCTGCTTCTCTGTTTCTCTGTTTCTCTCTGTTCCTCTCTGCTTCCCTGTCTTATTATGATGTGATTCAGTCCAAACACCTCACAGCACCTAAAAGAGACACAATCCCTTTTAACCCGTTCCTCCCCCTGTTATCTCTGCTAACAATAGTCCATCCTCCTCCCAGGGATGTGGTAGTGGTCAGAGTCTATGGGTCTCTGGAGCGTGAGCCGTATCATTGGTTCTGAGAACATGCTAACAGTTAGAGGCCTTTCAGTCAGACTCTGATGGACGTGGTGCCACTTGAGGAGGACACGGCTGGCTTGGCCGTCCCTGACAGAGTCCCTGACAACGGATTGTGTTTGTCAGGTGGAGCGGTGAGGAGCGTCTAGAGGCGGAGTGGGCTTGTGCTGGCCCATTGTCCTGTTCTGCTCTGTTCTCCTCCCTGCTACCGGCCTGGACCGCTATGCCTGATCACCTGTCCTCAGGAAGGTAGCCGAGCAGAGAGACCAGCCTCTTTCTACAGGAAGGTAGCCGAGCAGAGAGACCAACCCCATTCTACTGGAAGGTAGCCGAGCAGAGACCCCTCATCTTTCTCTCCCTGTTTCTCACATTTAATGATGTGATTTCCTCTTTTCCTGCGGTCAGGGAGAGAATGGGGAGTGACCCTCAGGCCTTGTTGCCATGGAGAGCAGCTGATTGTCTCCTCTATAGTCATAGTGAGGGGAAAGAAAAAGGACAGCTTCTTGTTTCACATCACACATTACAGCCTCCGTACAGACACAGTGTTCCTGGTCAGTGGACCTGCAGCTAGAGTCAATGACAAGAACATTCTACCGTGTCAACCAAGGGAAATCTTTATTTGAGATTTGTTACCCAGATACTGAGCAGCAGTTGACTGGGAACCGTCCAGGCTTCTTTGATGGCAGTGGAGCCACTGCTGACTGAGCGCCATGGGCAGATCATTGTAGCAGTTTCAATGATTAATCAAGCCCAACAAATACCATTGTAAACAGTTATGGACAAGTGTTTTTTCAGGTATAGCTGCCTGGACTCATTTGGGAGTAAAAATATGTCTTGTTTATAACAAACCAAGTTACCTTCCTAAAATGTATTATAATAATATTGTAACACACAATATATTCAATTCTTACTAGACATCTTCTGAGACCAAATTAAACTGAACAAAAAATATTGATCAAACGTACAACAATTTCTAAGATTTTACTGAGTTAAAGTTCATATAAGGAAATCAATCAATGGAAATAAATAAATTAGGCCTTAATCTTGGAATTTCACATGACTGGGAATACAGATGTGACTCTGTTGGTCGCAGATACCCTAAAAAAAAAAGTAGGGGTGTGGATCAGAAAACCAGTCAGTATCTGGTGTGAACACCATTTGCCTCATAGAGCTCATAGAGTCTCCTTCACATAGAGTTGATCGGGCTGTTGATTAGAGTTGATCAAGCTGTTGATTAGAGTTGATCAGGCTGTTGATTAGAGTTGATCAGGCTGTTGATTAGAGTTGATCAGGCTGTTGATTAGAGTTGATCAGGCTGTTGATTGTGGTCTGTGGAATGTTGTCCCACTCTTCTTCAATGGCTGTGTGAAGATAATGGATATTGGCGGGAACTGGAACACGCTGTCATACAGATCAATCCAGAGCATCCCAAATATGCTCAATGGGTGACATGTCTGGTGAGTATGCAGGTCATGGAAGAACTGGGACATCTTCAGCTTCCAGGAATTGTATCCAGATCCTTGCGACATGGGACCGTGCATTATCATGCTGAAACACGAGGTGATGGCAGTGTATGAATGGCACGACAATGGGCCTCAGGATCTCGTCATGGTATCTCTGTGCAGTCAAATTGCCATCGATAAAAGGCATTTGTGTTCGTTGTCCGTAGCTTATACCTGCCCACACCATAACCCCACTGCCACCATGGGGCGCTCTGTCGCAATGTTGGCATCAGCAAAACGTTTGCCTACACGTCACCATACACGAGGCCGGTCGGACCTACTGCCAAATTCTCTAAAACAACGTTGGATGTGGTTTATGGTAGAGAAATTAACATTAAATTCTCTAGCAACAGCTCTGGTGGACATTCCTGCAGTCAGCATGCCAATTGCACACTTCCTCAAAACTTGAGACATCTGTGTTGTGTGAAAAAACTGCACATTTTAGAGTAGCCTTTTATTGGCCCCAGCACAAGGTGCACCTGTGTAATGGGACATTCTGTATAATCAGCTTCTTGATTTGCCACACTTGTCAGGTGGATGGATTATCTTGGCAGAGGAGAAATGCTCTCTAGCAGGAATGTAAACAAATTTGTGCACATTTTCGAGAAATAAGCTTTTTGTGCATGTGGAACATTTCTGGGATCTTTTATTTCAGCTCATGAAACATGGGACCAACGATTTACATGTTGAATTTCCGTAGGTATTTGAGGTAGATATGTACATGAAGGCAGGCTAAAGTGGAGAGGCATCGGGATAAATAATAACACAGTATTTGAGGTAGTATTATAATAAGGTATTTGAGGTTGTATTATAATAAGGTATTTGAGGTAGTATTTATAATAAGGTATTTGAGGTAGTATTATAATAAGGTATTTGAGGTAGTATTTATAATAAGGTATTTGAGGTAGTATTATAACAAGGTATTTGAGGTAGTATTATAATAAGGTATTTGAGGTAGTATTTATAATAAGGTATTTGAGGTAGTGTTATAATAAGGTATTTGAGGTAGTATTTATAATAAGGTATTTGAGGTAGAATTTATAATAAGGTATTTGAGGTAGTATTTAGGTATTTGAGGTAGATATGTACACAGCGTAGTGAGAACAGCCCAGAGCTAGTACATCACTGGTCTATATATCAGTACATCACTGGTCTATATATCAGTACATCACTAGTCTATATATCAATACATCACTGGTCAATACTGGTCTATATATCAGCACATCACTGGTCTATATATCAGTACATCACTTGTCTATATATCAGTACATCACTGGTCTATACTGGTTTATATGTTAGTACATTGCTGGTCTATACTGGTCTGTATATCAGTACATCACTGGTCTATACATCAGTACATCACTGGTCTATATATCAATACATCACTGGTCTATTTATCAGTACATCACTGGTTTATACTGGTCTATACTGGTCTATGTATCAGAACATCACTGGTCTATACTGGTCTATATATCAGTACATCACTAGTCTATACTGGTATATGTATCAGAACATCACTGGTCTGTATATCAGTACATCACTGGTCTATATATCAGTACATCACTGGTCTATATATCAGTACATCACTGGTCAATACTGGTCTATACATCAGCACATCACTGGTCTATATATCAGTACATCACTTGTCTATATATCAGTACATCACTGGTCTATACTGGTTTATATGTTAGTACATTGCTGGTCTATACTGGTCTGTATATCAGTACATCACTGGTCTATACATCAGTACATCACTGGTCTATATATCAATACATCACTGGTCTATATATCAGTACATCACTGGTTTATACTGGTCTATACTGGTCTATATATCAGAACATCACTGGTCTATACTGGTCTATATATCAGTACATCGCTGGTCTATATATCGGAACATCACTGGTCTATATATCAATACATCACTGGTCTATATATCAGTACATCACTGGTCTATACTGGTCTATATATCAGTACATCACTGGTCAATACTGGTCTATATATCAGAACATCACTGTACTATATATCAGAACATCACTGGTCTATATATCAGTACATCACTGTTCTATACTGGTCTGTATATCAGTACATCACTGGTCTATACTGGTCTATACTGGAATATACATCAGTACATCACTGGTCTATATATCAGTACATCGCTGGTCTATATATCAGTACATCACTGGTCTATATATCAGTACATCACTGATCTATATATCAGTACATCACTGGTCTATATATCAGTACATCACTGGTCTATATATCAGTACATCACTGGTCTATATATCAGTACATCACTGATCTATATATCAGTACATCACTGGTCTATATATCAGTACATCACTGGTCTATATATCAGTACATCACTGGTCTATATATCAGTACATCACTGATCTATATATCAGTACATCACTGGTCTATATATCAGTACATCACTGGTCTATATATCAGTACATCACTGGTCTATACTGGTCTATATGTCAGTACATCACTAGTCTATGGTGGTCTATATATCAGCACATCACTGGTCTATACAAGTCTATATATCAGCACATCACTGGTATACACAAGTCTATATATCAGTACATCACTGGTCTATATTTCAGAACATCAATGGTCTATATATCAGTACATCACTGGTCTATATATCAGTACATCACTGTTCTATACTGGTCTATATATCAGTACATCACTGGTTTATACTGCTCTATACTGGTCTATATATCAGAACATCACTGGTCTATATATCAGTACATCACTGGTCTATATATCAGTACATAATGGTCTATATATCAGTACATCACTGGTCTATATATCAATACATCACCGGTCTATATATCAGTACATCACAGTTCTATACTGGTCTATGCAGGTCTATATATCAGAACATCACTGTACTATATATCAGAACATCACTGGTCTATATATCAGTACATCACTGGTCTATATATCAGTACATCACTGGTCTATATATCAGTACATCACTGGTCTATATATCAGTACATCACTGGTCTGTATATCAGCACATCACTGGTCTATATATCAGTACATCACTGGTCAATATATCAGTACATCACTGGTCTATACTGGTCTATATGTCAGTACATCACTAGTCTATGGTGGTCTATATATCAGCACATCACTGGTCTATACGAGTCTATATATCAGCACATCACTGGTATATACGAGTCTATATATCAGTACATCACTGGTCTATATATCATTACATCACTGGTCTATATTTCAGTACATCACTGGTCTATATATCAGTACATCACTGGTCTATATATCAGTACATCACTGTTCTATACTGGTCTATATATCAGAACATCACTGGTCTATATATCAGTACATCACTGGTCTATATATCAGTACATCACTGATCTATACTGGTCTATATATCAGTACATCACTGGTCTATATATCAGTACATCACTGGTCTATATATCAGTACATCACTGGTCTATACTGGTCTGTATATCAGTACATCACTGGTCTATACTGGTCTATATATCAGCACATCACTAGTCTATACTGTTCTATATATCATTACATCACCTGTCTGTATATCAGTACATCACTGGTCTATATATCAGTGCTTCACTGGTCTATATTTCCGTACATCACTAGTCTATACTGGTCTATACTGGTATATACATCAGTACATCACTGGTCTATATATCAGTACATCACTGGTCTATACTGGTATATATATCAGTACATCACTGGTCTATACTGGTCTATATATCAGTGATTCACTGGTCTATATGTCAGTATATCACTAGTCTATACTGGTATATATATCAGTACATCAGTGGTCTATATATCAGTACATCACTGGTCTATAAATCAGTACATCACTGGTCTATATATCAGTACATAACTGGTCTATATATCAGTACATCACTGGTCTATAAATCAGTACACCACTGGTCTATATATCAGTACATCACTGGTCTATACTGGTCTATATATCAGTACATCACTGGTCTATATATCAGTACATCACTGGTCTATACTGGTCTATATATCAGTACATCACTGGTCTATACATCAATACATCACTGGTCTATACTGGTCTATATATCAGTACATCGCTGGTCTATACATCAGTACATCACAGGTCTATATATCAGTTCATCACTGGTCTATACTGGTCTATATATCAGTACATCACTGGTCTATATATCAGTGCATCACTGGTCTATAGATCAGTACATCACTGGTCTATATATCAATACATCACTGGTCTATACTGGTCTTTATATCAATACATCACTGGTCTATATATCAGTACATCACTGGTTTATACTGGTCTATACTGGTCTATATATCAGAACATCACTGGTCTATATATCAATACATCACTGGTCTATATATCAGTACATAATGGTCTATATATCAGTACATCACTGGTCTATATATCAGTACATCACTGGTCTATATATAAATACATAATGGTGTATATATCAGTACATCACTGGTCTATATATCAGTACATCACTGGTCTATATATCAATACATCACCGGTCTATATATCAGTACATCACTGGTCTATACTGGTCTATGCAGGTCTATATATCAGAACATCACTGGTCTATATATCAGTACATCACTGGTCTATACTGGAATGTACATCAGCACATCACTGGTCTGTATATCAGCACATCACTGGTCTATATATCAGTACATCACTGGTCTATACTGGTCTATATATCAATACATCACTGGTCTATATATCAGAACATCACTGGTTTATACTGGTCTATAGATCAATACATTACTGGTCTATATATCAGTACATCACTGGTCTGTATATCAGCACATCACTGGTCTATATATCAGTACATCACTGGTCTATACTGGTCTATATATCAATACATCACTGGTCTATATATCAGTACATCACTGGTCTATATATCAGTACATCACTGGTCTATATATCAGTACATCACTGGTCTATATATCAGTACATCACTGGTCTATACTGGTCTTTATATCAATACATCACTGGTCTATATATCAGTACATCACTGGTCTATACTGGTCTATATATCAGTACATCAGTGGTCTATATATCAGTACATCACTGGTCTATAAATCAGTACATCACTGGTCTATATATCAGTACATCGCTGGTCTATACATCAGTACATCACAGGTCTATACATCAGTTCATCACTGGTCTATACTGGTCTATATATCAGTACATCACTGGTCTATATATCAGTACATCACTGGTCTATATATCAGTACATCACTGGTATATACTGGTCTATATATCAGTACATCACTGGTCTATATATCAATACATCACTGGTCTATACTGGTCTTTATATCAATACATCACTGGTCTATATATCAGTACATCACTGGTTTATACTGGTCTATACTGGTCTATATATCAGAACATCACTGGTCTATATATCAATACATCACTGGTCTATATATCAATACATCACTGGTTTATACTGGTCTATACTGGTCTATATATCAGTACATCACTGTTCTATATATCAGTACATCACTGGTTTATACTGGTCTATACTGGTCTATATATCAGTAAATCACTGGTCTATATATCAGTACATCACTGGTTTATACTGGTCTATACTGGTCTATATATCAGTACATCACTGGTCTATATATCAATACATAATGGTCTATATATCAGAACATCACTGGTCTATATATCAGTACATCACTGGTCTATATATCAGTACATCACGGGTCTATATATCAGCACATCACTGGTCTATATATCAATACATCACTGGTCTATATATCAATACATCACTGGTCTATATATCAGTACATCACTGGTCTATATATCAGAACATCACTGGTCTATATATCAGTACATCACTGGTCTATATATCAGCACATCACTGGTCTATATATCAGTACATCACTGGTCTATATATCAGTACATAACTGGTCTATATATCAGTACATCACTGGTCTATACTGGTCTATATATCAGTGATTCAATGGTCTATATGTCAGTATATCACTAGTCTATACTGGTCTATATATCAGTACATCAGTGGTCTATATGTCAGTACATCACTGGTCTATAAATCAGTACATCACTGGTCTATATATCAGTACATCACTGGTCTATACTGGTCTATATATCAGTACATCACTGGTCTATATATCAGTACATCACTGGTCTATACTGGTCTATATATCAGTACATCACTGGTCTATACATCAATACATCACTGGTCTATACTGGTCTATATATCAGTACATCGCTGGTCTATACATCAGTACATCACAGGTCTATATATCAGTTCATCACTGGTCTATACTGGTCTATATATCAGTACATCACTGGTCTATATATCAGTACATCACTGGTCTATAGATCAGTACATCACTGGTCTATATATCAATACATCACTGGTCTATACTGGTCTTTATATCAATACATCACTGGTCTATATATCAGTACATCACTGGTTTATACTGGTCTATACTGGTCTATATATCAGAACATCACTGGTCTATATATCAATACATCACTGGTCTATATATCAGTACATAATGGTCTATATATCAGTACATCACTGGTCTATATATCAGTACATCACTGGTCTATACATAAATACATAATGGTGTATATATCAGTACATCACTGGTCTATACTGGTCTATGCAGGTCTATATATCAGAACATCACTGGTCTATACTGGTCTATATATCAGTACATCACTGGTCTATATATCAATACATCACTGGTCTATACTGGTCTTTATATCAATACATCACTGGTCTATATATCAGTACATCACTGGTTTATACTGGTCTATACTGGTCTATATATCAGAACATCACTGGTCTATATATCAATACATCACTGGTTTATACTGGTCTATACTGGTCTATATATCAGTACATCACTGGTCTATATATCAATACATAATGGTCTATATATCAGAACATCACTGGTCTATATATCAGTACATCACTGGTCTATATATCAGTACACCACGGGTCTATATATCAGCACATCACTGGTCTATATATCAATACATCACTGGTCTATATATCAATACATCACTGGTCTATATATCAGTACATCACTGGTCTATATATCAGAACATCACTGGTCTATATATCAGTACATCACTGGTCTATATATCAGCACATCACTGGTCTATACATCAGTACATCACTGGTCTATATATCAGTACATAACTGGTCTATATATCAGTACATCACTGGTCTATACTGGTCTATATATCAGTGATTCACTGGTCTATATGTCAGTATATCACTAGTCTATACTGGTATATATATCAGTACATCAGTGGTCTATATATCAGTACATCACTGGTCTATAAATCAGTACATCACTGGTCTATATATCAGTACATCACTGGTCTATACTGGTCTATATATCAGTACATCACTGGTCTATATATCAGTACATCACTGGTCTATACTGGTCTATATATCAGTACATCACTGGTCTATACATCAATACATCACTGGTCTATACTGGTCTATATATCAGTACATCGCTGGTCTATATATCAGTTCATCACTGGTCTATACTGGTCTATACTGGTCTATATATCAGTACATCACTGGTCTATATATCAAATCAAATCAAATCAAATCAAATTTTATTTGTCACATACACATGGTTAGCAGATGTTAATGCGAGTGTAGCGAAATGCTTGTGCTTCTAGTTCCGACAATGCAGTAATAACAAGTAATCTAACTAACAATTCCAAAACTACTGTCTTGTACACAGTGTAAGGGGATAAAGAATATGTACATAAGGATATATGAATGAGTGATGGTACAGAGCAGCATAGGCAAGATACAGTAGATGGTATCGGGTACAGTATGTACAAATGAGATGAGTATGTAAACAAAGTGGCATAGTATAGTATAAAGTGGCTAGTGATACATGTATTACATAAGGATACCGTCGATGATATAGAGTACAGTATATACGTATGCATATGAGATGAATAATGTAGGGTAAGTAACATTTATATAAGGTAGCATTGTTTAAAGTGGCTAGTGATATATTTACATCATTTCCCATCAATTCCCATTATTAAAGTGGCTGGAGTTGAGTCAGTGTCAGTGTGTTGGCAGCAGCCACTCAGTGTTAGTGGTGGCTGTTTAACAGTCTGATGGCCTTGAGATAGAAGCTGTTTTTCAGTCTCTCGGTCCCAGCTTTGATGCACCTGTACTGACCTCGCCTTCTGGATGATAGCGGGGTGAACAGGCAGTGGCTCGGGTGGTTGATGTCCTTGATGATCTTTATGGCCTTCCTGTGACATCGGGTGGTGTAGGTGTCCTGGAGGGCAGGTAGTTTGCCCCCGGTGATGCGTTGTGCAGACCTCACTACCCTCTGGAGAGCCTTACGGTTGAGGGCGGTGCAGTTGCCATACCAGGCGGTGATACAGCCCGCCAGGATGCTCTCGATTGTGCATCTGTAGAAGTTTGTGAGTGCTTTTGGTGACAAGCCGAATTTCTTCAGCCTCCTGAGGTTGAAGAGGCGCTGCTGCGCCTTCTTCACGATGCTGTCTGTGTGAGTGGACCAATTCAGTTTGTCTGTGATGTGTATGCCGAGGAACTTAAAACTTGCTACCCTCTCCACTACTGTTCCATCGATGTGGGGGGGGGTGTTCCCTCTGCTGTTTCCTGAAGTCCACAATCATCTCCTTAGTTTTGTTGACGTTGAGTGTGAGGTTGTTTTCCTGACACCACACTCCGAGGGCCCTCACCTCCTCCCTGTAGGCCGTCTCATCGTTGTTGGTAATCAAGCCTACCACTGTTGTGTCGTCCGCAAACTTGATGATTGAGTTGGAGGCGTGCGTGGCCACGCAGTCGTGGGTGAACAGGGAGTACAGGAGAGGGCTCAGAACGCAACCTTGTGGGGCCCCAGTGTTGAGGATCAGCGGGGAGGAGATGTTGTTGCCTACCCTCACCACCTGGGGGCGGCCCGTCAGGAAGTCCAGTACCCAGTTGCACAGGGCGGGGTCGAGACCCAGGGTCTCGAGCTTGATGACGAGCTTGGAGGGTACTATGGTGTTGAATGCCGAGCTGTAGTCGATGAACAGCATTCTCACATAGGTATTCCTCTTGTCCAGATGGGTTAGGGCAGTGTGCAGTGTGGTTGAGATTGCATCGTCTGTAGACCTATTTGGGCGGTAAGCAAATTGGAGTGGGTCTAGGGTGTCAGGTAGGGTGGAGGTGATATGGTCCTTGACTAGTCTCTCAAAGCACTTCATGATGACGGATGTGAGTGCTACGGGGCGGTAGTCATTTAGCTCAGTTACCTTAGCTTTCTTGGGAACAGGAACAATGGTGGCCCTCTTGAAGCATGTGGGAACAGCAGACTGGTATAGGGATTGATTGAATATGTCCGTAAACACACCGGCCAGCTGGTCTGCGCATGCTCTGAGGGCGCGGCTGGGGATGCCATCTGGGCCTGCAGCCTTGCGAGGGTTAACACGTTTAAATGTCTTACTCACCTCGGCTGCAGTGAAGGAGACACCGCATGTTTTCGTTGCAGGCCGTGTCAGTGGCACTGTATTGTCCTCAAAGCGGGCAAAAAAGTTATTTAGTCTGCCTGGGAGCAAGACATCCTGGTCCGTGACTGGGCTGGGTTTCTTCCTGTAGTCCGTGATTGACTGTAGACCCTGCCACATGCCTCTTGTGTCTGAGCCGTTGAATTGAGATTCTACTTTGTCTCTGTACTGGCGCTTAGCTTGTTTGATAGCCTTGCGGAGGGAATAGCTGCACTGTTTGTATTCGGTCATGTTACCAGACACCTTGCCCTGATTAAAAGCAGTGGTTCGCGCTTTCAGTTTCACACGAATGCTGCCATCAATCCACGGTTTCTGGTTAGGGAATGTTTTAATCGTTGCTATGGGAACGACATCTTCAACGCACGTTCTAATGAACTCGCACACCGAATCAGCGTATTCGTCAATGTTGTTATCTGACGCAATACGAAACATCTCCCAGTCCACGTGATGGAAGCAGTCTTGGAGTGTGGAGTCAGCTTGGTCGGACCAGCGTTGGACAGACCTCAGCGTGGGAGCCTCTTGTTTTAGTTTCTGTCTGTAGGCAGGGATCAACAAAATGGAGTCGTGGTCAGCTTTTCCGAAAGGGGGGCGGGGCAGGGCCTTATATGCGTCGCGGAAGTTAGAGTAACAATGGTCCAAGGTCTTTCCTCCCCTGGTTGCGCAATCGATATGCTGATAAAATTTGGGGAGTCTTGTTTTCAGATTAGCCTTGTTAAAATCCCCAGCTACAATGAATGCAGCCTCCGGATAAATTGTTTCCAGTTTGCAGAGAGTTAAATAAAGTTCGTTCAGAGCCATCGATGTGTCTGCTTGGGGGGGGATATATACGGCTGTGATTATAATCGAAGAGAATTCTCTTGGTAGATAATGCGGTCTACATTTGATTGTGAGGAATTCTAAATCAGGTGAACAGAAGGATTTGAGTTCCTGTATGTTTCTTTCATCGCACCATGTCACGTTAGTCATAAGGCATACGCCCCCGCCCCTCTTTTTACCAGAAAGATGTTTTTTCCTGTCTGCGCGATGCGTGGAGAAACCTGTTGGCTGCACCGCTTCGGATAGCGTCTCTCCAGTAAGCCACGTTTCCGTGAAGCAAAGAACGTTACAGTCTCTGATGTCCCTCTGGAATGCTACCCTTGCTCGGATTTCATCAACCTTGTTGTCAAGAGACTGGACATTGGCAAGAAGAATGCTAGGGAGTGGTGTGCGCTGTGCCCGTCTCCGGAGTCTGACCAGAAGACCGCCTCGTTTCCCTCTCTTTCGGAGTCGTTTTTTTGGGTCGCTGCATAGGATCCACTCCGTTGTCCTGTTTGTAAGGCAGAACACAGGATCCGCGTCGCGAAAAACATATTCTTGGTCGTACTGATGGTGAGTTGATGCTGATCTTATATTCAGTAGTTCTTCTCGACTGTATGTAATGAAACCTAAGATGACCTGGGGTACTAATGTAAGAAATAACACGTAAAAAAACAAAAAACTGCATGGTTTCCTAGGAACGCGAAGCGAGGCGGCCATCTCTGTCGGCGCCGGAAGTAGGAAGTATCAATACATCACTGGTCTATACTGGTCTATATATCAGTACATCACTGGTCTATATATCAATACATCACTGGTCTATACTGGTCTATATATCAGTACATCACTGGTCTATATATCAATACATCACTGGTCTATACTGGTCTATATATCAGTACATCACTGGTCTATATATCAATACATCACTGGTCTATATATCAGTACATCACTGGTTTATACTGGTCTATACTGGTCTATATATCAGTACATCACTGGTCTATATATCAATACATCACCGGTCTAAATATCAGTACATCACTGGTCTATACTGGTCTATGCAGGTCTATATATCAGAACATCACTGGTCTATATATCAGTACATCACTGGTCTATATATCAGTACATCACTGGTCTATACTGGTCTATACTGGAATATATATCAGTACATCACTGGTCTATACTGGTCTATATATCAATACATCACTGGTCTATATATCAGAACATCAATGGTCTATATATCAGTACATCACTGGTCTATATATCAGTACACCACTGGTCTATACTGGTCTATATGTCAGTACATCAATGGTCTATACTGGAACATACATCAGTACATCACTGGTCTATATATCAGTACATCACTGGTCAATACATCAGTACATCACTGGTCTATACTGGTCTGTATATCAATACATCACTGGTTTATACTGGTCTATACTGGTCTATATATCAGTACATCACTGGTCTATATATCAGTACATCACTGGTTTATACTGGTCTATACTGGTCTATATATCAGTACATCACTGGTCTATATATCAGTACATCACTGGTTTATACTGGTCTATATATCAGTACATCACTGGTCTATATATCAATACATAATGGTCTATATATCAGAACATCACTGGTCTATAAATCAGTACACCACTGGTCTATATATCAGTACATCACTGGTCTATACTGGTCTATATATCAGTACATCACTGGTCTATATATCAGTACATCACTGGTCTATACTGGTCTATATATCAGTACATCACTGGTCTATACATCAATACATCACTGGTCTATACTGGTCTATATATCAGTACATCGCTGGTCTATACATCAGTACATCACAGGTCTATATATCAGTTCATCACTGGTCTATACTGGTCTATATATCAGTACATCACTGGTCTATATATCAGTACATCACTGGTCTATAGATCAGTACATCACTGGTCTATATATCAATACATCACTGGTCTATATATCAGTACATCACTGGTTTATACTGGTCTATACTGGTCTATATATCAGAACACCACTGGTCTATATATCAATACATCACTGGTCTATATATCAGTACATAATGGTCTATATATCAGTACATCACTGGTCTATATATCAGTACATCACTGGTCTATATATAAATACATAATGGTGTATATATCAGTACATCACTGGTCTATACTGGTCTATGCAGGTCTATATATCAGAACATCACTGGTCTATATATCAGTACATCACTGGTCTATACTGGAATATACATCAGCACATCACTGGTCTGTATATCAGCACATCACTGGTCTATATATCAGTACATCACTGGTCTATACTGGTCTATATATCAATACATCACTGGTCTATATATCAGAACATCACTGGTCTATACTGGTCTATAGATCAATACATTACTGGTCTATATATCAGTACATCACTGGTCTGTATATCAGCACATCACTGGTCTATATATCAGTACATCACTGGTCTATACTGGTCTATATATCAATACATCACTGGTCTATATATCAGTACATCACTGGTCTATATATCAGTACATCACTGGTCTATATATCAGTACATCACTGGTCTATATATCAGTACATCACTGGTCTATACTGGTCTTTATATCAATACATCACTGGTCTATATATCAGTACATCACTGGTCTATACTGGTCTATATATCAGTACATCAGTGGTCTATATATCAGTACATCACTGGTCTATATATCAGTACATCACTGGTCTATATATCAGTACATCACTGGTCTATACTGGTCTATATATCAGTACATCACTGGTCTATATATCAATACATCACTGGTCTATACTGGTCTTTATATCAATACATCACTGGTCTATATATCAGTACATCACTGGTTTATACTGGTCTATACTGGTCTATATATCAGAACATCACTGGTCTATATATCAATACATCACTGGTCTAAATATCAGTACATCACTGGTCTATATATCAATACATCACTGGTTTATACTGGTCTATACTGGTCTTTATATCAGTACATCACTGGTCTATATATCAGTACATCACTGGTTTATACTGGTCTATACTGGTCTATATATCAGTACATCACTGGTCTATATATCAGTACATCACTGGTTTATACTGGTCTATACTGGTCTATATATCAGTACATCACTGGTCTATATATCAATACATAATGGTCTATATATCAGTACATCACTGGTCTATATATCAGTACATCACTGGTCTATATATCAGAACATCACTGGTCTATATATCAGTACATCACTGGTCTATATATCAGTACATCACGGGTCTATATATCAGCACATCACTGGTCTATATATCAATACATCACTGGTCTATACTGGTCTATATATCAATACATCACTGGTCTATATATCAGTACATCACTGGTCTATATATCAGAACATCAATGGTCTATATATCAGCACATCACTGGTCTATATATCAGTACATTACTGGTCTATATATCAGCACATCACTGGTCTATATATCAGTACATCACTGGTCTATATATCAGTACATCACTGGTCTATATATCAGTACATCACTGGTCTGTATATCAATACATCACTGGTCAATATATCAGTACATAACTGGTCTTTACTGGTCTATATGTCAGTACATCACTAGTCTATGGTGATCTATATATCAGCACATCAATGGTCTATACGAGTCTATATATCAGCACATCACTGGTATATAAGAGTCTATATATCAGTACATCACTGGTCTATATTTCAGTACATCACTGGTCTATATATCAGTACATCACTGGTCTATATATCAGTACATCACTGTTCTATACTGGTCTATATATCAGTACATCACTGGTCTATATATCAGTACATCACTGGTCTATATATCAGAACATCACTGGTCTATATATCAGTACATCACTGGTCTATATATCAGTACATCACTGATCTATACTGGTCTATATATCAGTACATCACTGATCTATATATCAGTACATCACTGGTCTATATATCAGTACATCACTGGTCTATACTGGTCTGTATATCAGTACATCACTGGTCTATACTGGTCTATATATCAGCACATCACTAGTCTATACTGTTCTATATATCAGTACATCACTGGTCTGTATATCAGTACATCACTGGTCTATATATCAGTGCTTCACTGGTCTATATGTCAGTACATCACTAGTCTATACTGGTCTATACTGGTATATACATCAGTACATCACTGGTCTATATATCAGTACATCACTGGTCTATACTGGTAAATATATCAGTACATCACTGGTATATATATCAGTGATTCACTGGTCTATATGTCAGTATATCACTAGTCTATACTGGTATATATATCAGTACATCAGTGGTCTATATATCAGTACATCACTGGTCTATAAATCAGTACATCACTGGTCTATATATCAGTACATCACTGGTCTATACTGGTCTATATATCAGTACATCACTGGTCTATATATCAGTACATCACTGGTCTATACTGGTCTATATATCAGTACATCACTGGTCTATACATCAATACATCACTGGTCTATACTGGTCTATATATCAGTACATCGCTGGTCTATATATCAGTTCATCACTGGTCTATACTGGTCTATACTGGTCTATATATCAGTACATCACTGGTCTATATATCAAATCAAATCAAATCAAATCAAATTTTATTTGTCACATACACATGGTTAGCAGATGTTAATGCGAGTGTAGCGAAATGCTTGTGCTTCTAGTTCCGACAATGCAGTAATAACAAGTAATCTAACTAACAATTCCAAAACTACTGTCTTGTACACAGTGTAAGGGGATAAAGAATATGTACATAAGGATATATGAATGAGTGATGGTACAGAGCAGCATAGGCAAGATACAGTAGATGGTATCGGGTACAGTATGTACAAATGAGATGAGTATGTAAACAAAGTGGCATAGTATAGTATAAAGTTGCTAGTGATACATGTATTACATAAGGATACCGTCGATGATATAGAGTACAGTATATACGTATGCATATGAGATGAATAATGTAGGGTAAGTAACATTTATATAAGGTAGCATTGTTTAAAGTGGCTAGTGATATATTTACATCATTTCCCATCAATTCCCATTATTAAAGTGGCTGGAGTTGAGTCAGTGTCAGTGTGTTGGCAGCAGCCACTCAGTGTTAGTGGTGGCTGTTTAACAGTCTGATGGCCTTGAGATAGAAGCTGTTTTTCAGTCTCTCGGTCCCAGCTTTGATGCACCTGTACTGACCTCGCCTTCTGGATGATAGCGGGGTGAACAGGCAGTGGCTCGGGTGGTTGATGTCCTTGATGATCTTTATGGCCTTCCTGTGACATCGGGTGGTGTAGGTGTCCTGGAGGGCAGGTAGTTTGCCCCCGGTGATGCGTTGTGCAGACCTCACTACCCTCTGGAGAGCCTTACGGTTGAGGGCGGTGCAGTTGCCATACCAGGCGGTGATACAGCCCGCCAGGATGCTCTCGATTGTGCATCTGTAGAAGTTTGTGAGTGCTTTTGGTGACAAGCCGAATTTCTTCAGCCTCCTGAGGTTGAAGAGGCGCTGCTGCGCCTTCTTCACGATGCTGTCTGTGTGAGTGGACCAATTCAGTTTGTCTGTGATGTGTATGCCGAGGAACTTAAAACTTGCTACCCTCTCCACTACTGTTCCATCGATGTGGGGGGGGGTGTTCCCTCTGCTGTTTCCTGAAGTCCACAATCATCTCCTTAGTTTTGTTGACGTTGAGTGTGAGGTTGTTTTCCTGACACCACACTCCGAGGGCCCTCACCTCCTCCCTGTAGGCCGTCTCATCGTTGTTGGTAATCAAGCCTACCACTGTTGTGTCGTCCGCAAACTTGATGATTGAGTTGGAGGCGTGCGTGGCCACGCAGTCGTGGGTGAACAGGGAGTACAGGAGAGGGCTCAGAACGCAACCTTGTGGGGCCCCAGTGTTGAGGATCAGCGGGGAGGAGATGTTGTTGCCTACCCTCACCACCTGGGGGCGGCCCGTCAGGAAGTCCAGTACCCAGTTGCACAGGGCGGGGTCGAGACCCAGGGTCTCGAGCTTGATGACGAGCTTGGAGGGTACTATGGTGTTGAATGCCGAGCTGTAGTCGATGAACAGCATTCTCACATAGGTATTCCTCTTGTCCAGATGGGTTAGGGCAGTGTGCAGTGTGGTTGAGATTGCATCGTCTGTAGACCTATTTGGGCGGTAAGCAAATTGGAGTGGGTCTAGGGTGTCAGGTAGGGTGGAGGTGATATGGTCCTTGACTAGTCTCTCAAAGCACTTCATGATGACGGATGTGAGTGCTACGGGGCGGTAGTCATTTAGCTCAGTTACCTTAGCTTTCTTGGGAACAGGAACAATGGTGGCCCTCTTGAAGCATGTGGGAACAGCAGACTGGTATAGGGATTGATTGAATATGTCCGTAAACACACCGGCCAGCTGGTCTGCGCATGCTCTGAGGGCGCGGCTGGGGATGCCATCTGGGCCTGCAGCCTTGCGAGGGTTAACACGTTTAAATGTCTTACTCACCTCGGCTGCAGTGAAGGAGACACCGCATGTTTTCGTTGCAGGCCGTGTCAGTGGCACTGTATTGTCCTCAAAGCGGGCAAAAAAGTTATTTAGTCTGCCTGGGAGCAAGACATCCTGGTCCGTGACTGGGCTGGGTTTCTTCCTGTAGTCCGTGATTGACTGTAGACCCTGCCACATGCCTCTTGTGTCTGAGCCGTTGAATTGAGATTCTACTTTGTCTCTGTACTGGCGCTTAGCTTGTTTGATAGCCTTGCGGAGGGAATAGCTGCACTGTTTGTATTCGGTCATGTTACCAGACACCTTGCCCTGATTAAAAGCAGTGGTTCGCGCTTTCAGTTTCACACGAATGCTGCCATCAATCCACGGTTTCTGGTTAGGGAATGTTTTAATCGTTGCTATGGGAACGACATCTTCAACGCACGTTCTAATGAACTCGCACACCGAATCAGCGTATTCGTCAATGTTGTTATCTGACGCAATACGAAACATCTCCCAGTCCACGTGATGGAAGCAGTCTTGGAGTGTGGAGTCAGCTTGGTCGGACCAGCGTTGGACAGACCTCAGCGTGGGAGCCTCTTGTTTTAGTTTCTGTCTGTAGGCAGGGATCAACAAAATGGAGTCGTGGTCAGCTTTTCCGAAAGGGGGGCGGGGCAGGGCCTTATATGCGTCGCGGAAGTTAGAGTAACAATGGTCCAAGGTCTTTCCTCCCCTGGTTGCGCAATCGATATGCTGATAAAATTTGGGGAGTCTTGTTTTCAGATTAGCCTTGTTAAAATCCCCAGCTACAATGAATGCAGCCTCCGGATAAATTGTTTCCAGTTTGCAGAGAGTTAAATAAAGTTCGTTCAGAGCCATCGATGTGTCTGCTTGGGGGGGATATATACGGCTGTGATTATAATCGAAGAGAATTCTCTTGGTAGATAATGCGGTCTACATTTGATTGTGAGGAATTCTAAATCAGGTGAACAGAAGGATTTGAGTTCCTGTATGTTTCTTTCATCGCACCATGTCACGTTAGTCATAAGGCATACGCCCCCGCCCCTCTTTTTACCAGAAAGATGTTTTTTCCTGTCTGCGCGATGCGTGGAGAAACCTGTTGGCTGCACCGCTTCGGATAGCGTCTCTCCAGTAAGCCACGTTTCCGTGAAGCAAAGAACGTTACAGTCTCTGATGTCCCTCTGGAATGCTACCCTTGCTCGGATTTCATCAACCTTGTTGTCAAGAGACTGGACATTGGCAAGAAGAATGCTAGGGAGTGGTGTGCGCTGTGCCCGTCTCCGGAGTCTGACCAGAAGACCGCCTCGTTTCCCTCTCTTTCGGAGTCGTTTTTTTGGGTCGCTGCATAGGATCCACTCCGTTGTCCTGTTTGTAAGGCAGAACACAGGATCCGCGTCGCGAAAAACATATTCTTGGTCGTACTGATGGTGAGTTGATGCTGATCTTATATTCAGTAGTTCTTCTCGACTGTATGTAATGAAACCTAAGATGACCTGGGGTACTAATGTAAGAAATAACACGTAAAAAAACAAAAAACTGCATGGTTTCCTAGGAACGCGAAGCGAGGCGGCCATCTCTGTCGGCGCCGGAAGTAGGAAGTATCAATACATCACTGGTCTATACTGGTCTATATATCAGTACATCACTGGTCTATATATCAATACATCACTGGTCTATACTGGTCTATATATCAGTACATCACTGGTCTATATATCAATACATCACTGGTCTATACTGGTCTATATATCAGTACATCACTGGTCTATATATCAATACATCACTGGTCTATATATCAGTACATCACTGGTTTATACTGGTCTATACTGGTCTATATATCAGTACATCACTGGTCTATATATCAATACATCACCGGTCTAAATATCAGTACATCACTGGTCTATACTGGTCTATGCAGGTCTATATATCAGAACATCACTGGTCTGTATATCAGTACATCACTGGTCTATATATCAGTACATCACTGGTCTATACTGGTCTATACTGGAATATATATCAGTACATCACTGGTCTATACTGGTCTATATATCAATACATCACTGGTCTATATATCAGAACATCAATGGTCTATATATCAGTACATCACTGGTCTATATATCAGTACATCACTGGTCTATACTGGTCTATATGTCAGTACATCAATGGTCTATACTGGAACATACATCAGTACATCACTGGTCTATATATCAGTACATCACTGGTCAATATATCAGTACATCACTGGTCTATACTGGTCTGTATATCAATACATCACTGGTTTATACTGGTCTATACTGGTCTATATATCAGTACATCACTGGTCTATATATCAGTACATCACTGGTTTATACTGGTCTATACTGGTCTATATATCAGTACATCACTGGTTTATACTGGTCTATACTGGTCTATATATCAGTACATCACTGGTCTATATATCAATACATAATGGTCTATATATCAGAACATCACTGGTCTATATATCAGTACATCACTGGTCTATATATCAGTACATCACGGGTCTATATATCAGCACATCACTGGTCTATATATCAATACATCACTGGTCTAAATATCAATACATCACTGGTCTATATATCAGTACATCACTGGTCTATATATCAGAACATCACTGGTCTATATATCAGTACATCACTGGTCTATATATCAGCACATCACTGGTCTATATATCAGTACATCACTGGTCTATATATCAGTACATAACTGGTCTATATATCAGTACATCACTGGTCTATACTGGTCTATATATCAGTGATTCACTGGTCTATATGTCAGTATATCACTAGTCTATACTCGTATATATATCAGTACATCAGTGGTCTATATGTCAGTACATCACTGGTCTATAAATCAGTACATCACTGGTCTATATATCAGTACATAACTGGTCTATATATCAGTACATCACTGGTCTATAAATCAGTACACCACTGGTCTATATATCAGTACATCACTGGTCTATACTGGTCTATATATCAGTACATCACTGGTCTATATATCAGTACATCACTGGTCTATACTGGTCTATATATCAGTACATCACTGGTCTATACATCAATACATCACTGGTCTATACTGGTCTATATATCAGTACATCGCTGGTCTATACATCAGTACATCACAGGTCTATATATCAGTTCATCACTGGTCTATACTGGTCTATATATCAGTACATCACTGGTCTATATATCAGTACATCACTGGTCTATAGATCAGTACATCACTGGTCTATATATCAATACATCACTGGTCTATACTGGTCTTTATATCAATACATCACTGGTCTATATATCAGTACATCACTGGTTTATACTGGTCTATACTGGTCTATATATCAGAACATCACTGGTCTATATATCAATACATCACTGGTCTATATATCAGTACATAATGGTCTATATATCAGTACATCACTGGTCTATATATCAGTACATCACTGGTCTATATATAAATACATAATGGTGTATATATCAGTACATCACTGGTCTATACTGGTCTATGCAGGTCTATATATCAGAACATCACTGGTCTATACTGGTCTATATATCAGTACATCACTGGTCTATATATCAATACATCACTGGTCTATACTGGTCTTTATATCAATACATCACTGGTCTATATATCAGTACATCACTGGTTTATACTGGTCTATACTGGTCTATATATCAGAACATCACTGGTCTATATATCAATACATCACTGGTTTATACTGGTCTATACTGGTCTATATATCAGTACATCACTGGACTATATATCAGTACATCACTGGTTTATACTGGTCTATACTGGTCTATATATCAGTACATCACTGGTCTATATATCAGTACATCACTGGTTTATACTGGTCTATACTGGTCTATATATCAGTACATCACTGGTCTATATATCAATACATAATGGTCTATATATCAGAACATCACTGGTCTATATATCAGTACATCACTGGTCTATATATCAGTACATCACGGGTCTATATATCAGCACATCACTGGTCTATATATCAATACATCACTGGTCTATATATCAATACATCACTGGTCTATATATCAGTACATCACTGGTCTATATATCAGAACATCACTGGTCTATATATCAGTACATCACTGGTCTATATATCAGCACATCACTGGTCTATAAATCAGTACATCACTGGTCTATATATCAGTACATCACTGGTCTATACTGGTCTATATATCAGTGATTCACTGGTCTATATGTCAGTATATCACTAGTCTATACTGGTCTATATATCAGTACATCACTGGTCTATACATCAATACATCACTGGTCTATACTGGTCTATATATCAGTACATCGCTGGTCTATATATCAGTTCATCACTGGTCTATACTGGTCTATACTGGTCTATATATCAGTACATCACTGGTCTATATATCAAATCAAATCAAATCAAATCAAATTTTATTTGTCACATACACATGGTTAGCAGATGTTAATGCGAGTGTAACGAAATGCTTGTGCTTCTAGTTCCGACAATGCAGTAATAACAAGTAATCTAACTAACAATTCCAAAACTACTGTCTTGTACACAGTGTAAGGGGATAAAGAATATGTACATAAGGATATATGAATGAGTGATGGTACAGAGCAGCATAGGCAAGATACAGTAGATGGTATCGGGTACAGTATGTACAAATGAGATGAGTATGTAAACAAAGTGGCATAGTATAGTATAAAGTGGCTAGTGATACATGTATTACATAAGGATACCGTCGATGATATAGAGTACAGTATATACGTATGCATATGAGATGAATAATGTAGGGTAAGTAACATTTATATAAGGTAGCATTGTTTAAAGTGGCTAGTGATATATTTACATCATTTCCCATCAATTCCCATTATTAAAGTGGCTGGAGTTGAGTCAGTGTCAGTGTGTTGGCAGCAGCCACTCAGTGTTAGTGGTGGCTGTTTAACAGTCTGATGGCCTTGAGATAGAAGCTGTTTTTCAGTCTCTCGGTCCCAGCTTTGATGCACCTGTACTGACCTCGCCTTCTGGATGATAGCGGGGTGAACAGGCAGTGGCTCGGGTGGTTGATGTCCTTGATGATCTTTATGGCCTTCCTGTGACATCGGGTGGTGTAGGTGTCCTGGAGGGCAGGTAGTTTGCCCCCGGTGATGCGTTGTGCAGACCTCACTACCCTCTGGAGAGCCTTACGGTTGAGGGCGGTGCAGTTGCCATACCAGGCGGTGATACAGCCCGCCAGGATGCTCTCGATTGTGCATCTGTAGAAGTTTGTGAGTGCTTTTGGTGACAAGCCGAATTTCTTCAGCCTCCTGAGGTTGAAGAGGCGCTGCTGCGCCTTCTTCACGATGCTGTCTGTGTGAGTGGACCAATTCAGTTTGTCTGTGATGTGTATGCCGAGGAACTTAAAACCTGCTACCCTCTCCACTACTGTTCCATCGATGTGGGGGGGGTGTTCCCTCTGCTGTTTCCTGAAGTCCACAATCATCTCCTTAGTTTTGTTGACGTTGAGTGTGAGGTTGTTTTCCTGACACCACACTCCGAGGGCCCTCACCTCCTCCCTGTAGGCCGTCTCATCGTTGTTGGTAATCAAGCCTACCACTGTTGTGTCGTCCGCAAACTTGATGATTGAGTTGGAGGCGTGCGTGGCCACGCAGTCGTGGGTGAACAGGGAGTACAGGAGAGGGCTCAGAACGCAACCTTGTGGGGCCCCAGTGTTGAGGATCAGCGGGGAGGAGATGTTGTTGCCTACCCTCACCACCTGGGGGCGGCCCGTCAGGAAGTCCAGTACCCAGTTGCACAGGGCGGGGTCGAGACCCAGGGTCTCGAGCTTGATGACGAGCTTGGAGGGTACTATGGTGTTGAATGCCGAGCTGTAGTCGATGAACAGCATTCTCACATAGGTATTCCTCTTGTCCAGATGGGTTAGGGCAGTGTGCAGTGTGGTTGAGATTGCATCGTCTGTAGACCTATTTGGGCGGTAAGCAAATTGGAGTGGGTCTAGGGTGTCAGGTAGGGTGGAGGTGATATGGTCCTTGACTAGTCTCTCAAAGCACTTCATGATGACGGATGTGAGTGCTACGGGGCGGTAGTCATTTAGCTCAGTTACCTTAGCTTTCTTGGGAACAGGAACAATGGTGGCCCTCTTGAAGCATGTGGGAACAGCAGACTGGTATAGGGATTGATTGAATATGTCCGTAAACACACCGGCCAGCTGGTCTGCGCATGCTCTGAGGGCGCGGCTGGGGATGCCATCTGGGCCTGCAGCCTTGCGAGGGTTAACACGTTTAAATGTCTTACTCACCTCGGCTGCAGTGAAGGAGACACCGCATGTTTTCGTTGCAGGCCGTGTCAGTGGCACTGTATTGTCCTCAAAGCGGGCAAAAAAGTTATTTAGTCTGCCTGGGAGCAAGACATCCTGGTCCGTGACTGGGCTGGGTTTCTTCCTGTAGTCCGTGATTGACTGTAGACCCTGCCACATGCCTCTTGTGTCTGAGCCGTTGAATTGAGATTCTACTTTGTCTCTGTACTGGCGCTTAGCTTGTTTGATAGCCTTGCGGAGGGAATAGCTGCACTGTTTGTATTCGGTCATGTTACCAGACACCTTGCCCTGATTAAAAGCAGTGGTTCGCGCTTTCAGTTTCACACGAATGCTGCCATCAATCCACGGTTTCTGGTTAGGGAATGTTTTAATCGTTGCTATGGGAACGACATCTTCAACGCACGTTCTAATGAACTCGCACACCGAATCAGCGTATTCGTCAATGTTGTTATCTGACGCAATACGAAACATCTCCCAGTCCACGTGATGGAAGCAGTCTTGGAGTGTGGAGTCAGCTTGGTCGGACCAGCGTTGGACAGACCTCAGCGTGGGAGCCTCTTGTTTTAGTTTCTGTCTGTAGGCAGGGATCAACAAAATGGAGTCGTGGTCAGCTTTTCCGAAAGGGGGGCGGGGCAGGGCCTTATATGCGTCGCGGAAGTTAGAGTAACAATGGTCCAAGGTCTTTCCTCCCCTGGTTGCGCAATCGATATGCTGATAAAATTTGGGGAGTCTTGTTTTCAGATTAGCCTTGTTAAAATCCCCAGCTACAATGAATGCAGCCTCCGGATAAATTGTTTCCAGTTTGCAGAGAGTTAAATAAAGTTCGTTCAGAGCCATCGATGTGTCTGCTTGGGGGGGGATATATACGGCTGTGATTATAATCGAAGAGAATTCTCTTGGTAGATAATGCGGTCTACATTTGATTGTGAGGAATTCTAAATCAGGTGAACAGAAGGATTTGAGTTCCTGTATGTTTCTTTCATCGCACCATGTCACGTTAGTCATAAGGCATACGCCCCCGCCCCTCTTTTTACCAGAAAGATGTTTTTTCCTGTCTGCGCGATGCGTGGAGAAACCTGTTGGCTGCACCGCTTCGGATAGCGTCTCTCCAGTAAGCCACGTTTCCGTGAAGCAAAGAACGTTACAGTCTCTGATGTCCCTCTGGAATGCTACCCTTGCTCGGATTTCATCAACCTTGTTGTCAAGAGACTGGACATTGGCAAGAAGAATGCTAGGGAGTGGTGTGCGCTGTGCCCGTCTCCGGAGTCTGACCAGAAGACCGCCTCGTTTCCCTCTCTTTCGGAGTCGTTTTTTTGGGTCGCTGCATAGGATCCACTCCGTTGTCCTGTTTGTAAGGCAGAACACAGGATCCGCGTCGCGAAAAACATATTCTTGGTCGTACTGATGGTGAGTTGATGCTGATCTTATATTCAGTAGTTCTTCTCGACTGTATGTAATGAAACCTAAGATGACCTGGGGTACTAATGTAAGAAATAACACGTAAAAAAACAAAAAACTGCATGGTTTCCTAGGAACGCGAAGCGAGGCGGCCATCTCTGTCGGCGCCGGAAGTAGGAAGTATCAATACATCACTGGTCTATACTGGTCTATATATCAGTACATCACTGGTCTATATATCAATACATCACTGGTCTATACTGGTCTATATATCAGTACATCACTGGTCTATATATCAATACATCACTGGTCTATACTGGTCTATATATCAGTACATCACTGGTCTATATATCAATACATCACTGGTCTATATATCAGTACATCACTGGTTTATACTGGTCTATACTGGTCTATATATCAGTACATCACTGGTCTATATATCAATACATCACCGGTCTAAATATCAGTACATCACTGGTCTATACTGGTCTATGCAGGTCTATATATCAGAACATCACTGGTCTATATATCAGTACATCACTGGTCTATATATCAGTACATCACTGGTCTATACTGGTCTATACTGGAATATATATCAGTACATCACTGGTCTATACTGGTCTATATATCAATACATCACTGGTCTATATATCAGAACATCAATGGTCTATATATCAGTACATCACTGGTCTATATATCAGTACATCACTGGTCTATACTGGTCTATATGTCAGTACATCACTGGTCTATACTGGTCTATATATCAATACATCACTGGTCTATATATCAGAACATCACTGGTCTATATATCAGTACATCACTGGTCAATATATCAGTACATCACTGGTCTATACTGGTCTGTATATCAATACATCACTGGTTTATACTGGTCTATACTGGTCTATATATCAGTACATCACTGGTCTATATATCAGTACATCACTGGTTTATACTGGTCTATACTGGTCTATATATCAGTACATCACTGGTCTATATATCAGTACATCACTGGTTTATACTGGTCTATACTGGTCTATATATCAGTACATCACTGGTCTATATATCAATACATAATGGTCTATATATCAGAACATCACTGGTCTATAAATCAGTACACCACTGGTCTATATATCAGTACATCACTGGTCTATACTGGTCTATATATCAGTACATCACTGGTCTATATATCAGTACATCACTGGTCTATACTGGTCTATATATCAGTACATCACTGGTCTATACATCAATACATCACTGGTCTATACTGGTCTATATATCAGTACATCGCTGGTCTATACATCAGTACATCACAGGTCTATATATCAGTTCATCACTGGTCTATACTGGTCTATATATCAGTACATCACTGGTCTATATATCAGTACATCACTGGTCTATAGATCAGTACATCACTGGTCTATATATCAATACATCACTGGTCTATACTGGTCTTTATATCAATACATCACTGGTCTATATATCAGTACATCACTGGTTTATACTGGTCTATACTGGTCTATATATCAGAACATCACTGGTCTATATATCAATACATCACTGGTCTATATATCAGTACATAATGGTCTATATATCAGTACATCACTGGTCTATATATCAGTACATCACTGGTCTATATATAAATACATAATGGTGTATATATCAGTACATCACTGGTCTATACTGGTCTATGCAGGTCTATATATCAGAACATCACTGGTCTATATATCAGTACATCACTGGTCTATACTGGAATATACATCAGCACATCACTGGTCTGTATATCAGCACATCACTGGTCTATATATCAGTACATCACTGGTCTATACTGGTCTATATATCAATACATCACTGGTCTATATATCAGAACTTCACTGGTCTATACTGGTCTATAGATCAATACATTACTGGTCTATATATCAGTACATCACTGGTCTGTATATCAGCACATCACTGGTCTATATATCAGTACATCACTGGTCTATACTGGTCTATATATCAATACATCACTGGTCTATATATCAGTACATCACTGGTCTATATATCAGTACATCACTGGTCTATATATCAGTACATCACTGGTCTATATATCAGTACATCACTGGTCTATACTGGTCTTATATCAATACATCACTGGTCTATATATCAGTACATCACTGGTCTATACTGGTCTATATATCAGTACATCAGTGGTCTATATATCAGTACATCACTGGTCTATATATCAGTACATCACTGGTCTATATATCAGTACATCACTGGTCTATACTGGTCTATATATCAGTACATCACTGGTCTATATATCAATACATCACTGGTCTATACTGGTCTTTATATCAATACATCACTGGTCTATATATCAGTACATCACTGGTTTATACTGGTCTATACTGGTCTATATATCAGAACATCACTGGTCTATATATCAATACATCACTGGTCTATATATCAGTACATCACTGGTCTATATATCAATACATCACTGGTTTATACTGGTCTATACTGGTCTATATATCAGTACATCACTGGTCTATATATCAGTACATCACTGGTTTATACTGGTCTATACTGGTCTATATATCAGTACATCACTGGTCTATATATCAGTACATCACTGGTTTATACTGGTCTATACTGGTCTATATATCAGTACATCACTGGTCTATATATCAATACATAATGGTCTATATATCAGTACATCACTGGTCTATATATCAGTACATCACTGGTCTATATATCAGAACATCACTGGTCTACATATCAGTACATCACTGGTCTATATATCAGTACATCACGGGTCTATATATCAGCACATCACTGGTCTATATATCAATACATCACTGGTCTATACTGGTCTATATATCAATACATCACTGGTCTATATATCAGTACATCACTGGTCTATATATCAGAACATCAATGGTCTATATATCAGCACATCACTGGTCTATATATCAGTACATTACTGGTCTATATATCAGCACATCACTGGTCTATATATCAGTACATCACTGGTCTATATATCAGTACATCACTGGTCTATATATCAGTACATCACTGGTCTGTATATCAGCACATCACTGGTCTATATATCAGTACATCACTGGTCTATATATCAGTACATCACTGGTTTATACTGGTCTATACTGGTCTATATATCAGTACATCACTGGTCTATATATCAATACATAATGGTCTATATATCAGAACATCACTGGTCTATAAATCAGTACACCACTGGTCTATATATCAGTACATCACTGGTCTATACTGGTCTATATATCAGTACATCACTGGTCTATACTGGTCTATATATCAGTACATCACTGGTCTATACATCAATACATCACTGGTCTATACTGGTCTATATATCAGTACATCGCTGGTCTATACATCAGTACATCACAGGTCTATATATCAGTTCATCACTGGTCTATACTGGTCTATATATCAGTACATCACTGGTCTATATATCAGTACATCACTGGTCTATAGATCAGTACATCACTGGTCTATATATCAATACATCACTGGTCTATACTGGTCTTTATATCAATACATCACTGGTCTATATATCAGTACATCACTGGTTTATACTGGTCTATACTGGTCTATATATCAGAACATCACTGGTCTATATATCAATACATCACTGGTCTATATATCAGTACATAATGGTCTATATATCAGTACATCACTGGTCTATATATCAGTACATCACTGGTCTATATATAAATACATAATGGTGTATATATCAGTACATCACTGGTCTATACTGGTCTATGCAGGTCTATATATCAGAACATCACTGGTCTATATATCAGTACATCACTGGTCTATACTGGAATATACATCAGCACATCACTGGTCTGTATATCAGCACATCACTGGTCTATATATCAGTACATCACTGGTCTATACTGGTCTATATATCAATACATCACTGGTCTATATATCAGAACATCACTGGTCTATACTGGTCTATAGATCAATACATTACTGGTCTATATATCAGTACATCACTGGTCTGTATATCAGCACATCACTGGTCTATATATCAGTACATCACTGGTCTATACTGGTCTATATATCAATACATCACTGGTCTATATATCAGTACATCACTGGTCTATATATCAGTACATCACTGGTCTATATATCAGTACATCACTGGTCTATATATCAGTACATCACTGGTCTATACTGGTCTTTATATCAATACATCACTGGTCTATATATCAGTACATCACTGGTCTATACTGGTCTATATATCAGTACATCAGTGGTCTATATATCAGTACATCACTGGTCTATATATCAGTACATCACTGGTCTATATATCAGTACATCACTGGTCTATACTGGTCTATATATCAGTACATCACTGGTCTATATATCAATACATCACTGGTCTATACTGGTCTTTATATCAATACATCACTGGTCTATATATCAGTACATCACTGGTTTATACTGGTCTATACTGGTCTATATATCAGAACATCACTGGTCTATATATCAATACATCACTGGTCTATATATCAGTACATCACTGGTCTATATATCAATACATCACTGGTTTATACTGGTCTATACTGGTCTATATATCAGTACATCACTGGTCTATATATCAGTACATCACTGGTTTATACTGGTCTATACTGGTCTATATTTCAGTACATCACTGGTCTATATATCAGTACATCACTGGTTTATACTGGTCTATACTGGTCTATATATCAGTACATCACTGGTCTATATATCAATACATAATGGTCTATATATCAGTACATCACTGGTCTATATATCAGTACATCACTGGTCTATATATCAGAACATCACTGGTCTACATATCAGTACATCACTGGTCTATATATCAGTACATCACGGGTCTATATATCAGCACATCACTGGTCTATATATCAATACATCACTGGTCTATACTGGTCTATATATCAATACATCACTGGTCTATATATCAGTACATCACTGGTCTATATATCAGAACATCAATGGTCTATATATCAGCACATCACTGGTCTATATATCAGTACATTACTGGTCTATATATCAGCACATCACTGGTCTATATATCAGTACATCACTGGTCTATATATCAGTACATCACTGGTCTATATATCAGTACATCACTGGTCTGTATATCAGCACATCACTGGTCTATATATCAGTACATCACTGGTCAATATATCAGTACATAACTGGTCTTTACTGGTCTATATGTCAGTACATCACTAGTCTATGGTGATCTATATATCAGCACATCAATGGTCTATACGAGTCTATATATCAGCACATCACTGGTATATAAGAGTCTATATATCAGTACATCACTGGTCTATATTTCAGTACATCACTGGTCTATATATCAGTACATCACTGGTCTATATATCAGTACATCACTGTTCTATACTGGTCTATATATCAGTACATCACTGGTCTATATATCAGTACATCACTGGTCTATATATCAGTACATCACTGATCTATACTGGTCTATATATCAGTACATCACTGGTCTATATATCAGTACATCACTGGTCTATATATCAGTACATCACTGGTCTATACTGGTCTGTATATCAGTACATCACTGGTCTATACTGGTCTATATATCAGCACATCACTAGTCTATACTGTTCTATATATCAGTACATCACTGGTCTGTATATCAGTACATCACTGGTCTATATATCAGTGCTTCACTGGTCTATATGTCAGTACATCACTAGTCTATACTGGTCTATACTGGTATATACATCAGTACATCAGTGGTCTATATATCAGTACATCACTGGTCTATACTGGTAAATATATCAGTACATCACTGGTATATATATCAGTGATTCACTGGTCTATATGTCAGTATATCACTAGTCTATACTGGTATATATATCAGTACATCAGTGGTCTATATATCAGTACATCACTGGTCTATAAATCAGTACATCACTGGTCTATATATCAGTACATCACTGGTCTATACTGGTCTATATATCAGTACATCACTGGTCTATATATCAGTACATCACTGGTCTATACTGGTCTATATATCAGTACATCACTGGTCTATACATCAATACATCACTGGTCTATACTGGTCTATATATCAGTACATCGCTGGTCTATATATCAGTTCATCACTGGTCTATACTGGTCTATACTGGTCTATATATCAGTACATCACTGGTCTATATATCAAATCAAATCAAATCAAATCAAATTTTATTTGTCACATACACATGGTTAGCAGATGTTAATGCGAGTGTAGCGAAATGCTTGTGCTTCTAGTTCCGACAATGCAGTAATAACAAGTAATCTAACTAACAATTCCAAAACTACTGTCTTGTACACAGTGTAAGGGGATAAAGAATATGTACATAAGGATATATGAATGAGTGATGGTACAGAGCAGCATAGGCAAGATACAGTAGATGGTATCGGGTACAGTATGTACAAATGAGATGAGTATGTAAACAAAGTGGCATAGTATAGTATAAAGTGGCTAGTGATACATGTATTACATAAGGATACCGTCGATGATATAGAGTACAGTATATACGTATGCATATGAGATTAATAATGTAGGGTAAGTAACATTTATATAAGGTAGCATTGTTTAAAGTGGCTAGTGATATATTTACATCATTTCCCATCAATTCCCATTATTAAAGTGGCTGGAGTTGAGTCAGTGTCAGTGTGTTGGCAGCAGCCACTCAGTGTTAGTGGTGGCTGTTTAACAGTCTGATGGCCTTGAGATAGAAGCTGTTTTTCAGTCTCTCGGTCCCAGCTTTGATGCACCTGTACTGACCTCGCCTTCTGGATGATAGCGGGGTGAACAGGCAGTGGCTCGGGTGGTTGATGTCCTTGATGATCTTTATGGCCTTCCTGTGACATCGGGTGGTGTAGGTGTCCTGGAGGGCAGGTAGTTTGCCCCCGGTGATGCGTTGTGCAGACCTCACTACCCTCTGGAGAGCCTTACGGTTGAGGGCGGTGCAGTTGCCATACCAGGCGGTGATACAGCCCGCCAGGATGCTCTCGATTGTGCATCTGTAGAAGTTTGTGAGTGCTTTTGGTGACAAGCCGAATTTCTTCAGCCTCCTGAGGTTGAAGAGGCGCTGCTGCGCCTTCTTCACGATGCTGTCTGTGTGAGTGGACCAATTCAGTTTGTCTGTGATGTGTATGCCGAGGAACTTAAAACCTGCTACCCTCTCCACTACTGTTCCATCGATGTGGGGGGGGTGTTCCCTCTGCTGTTTCCTGAAGTCCACAATCATCTCCTTAGTTTTGTTGACGTTGAGTGTGAGGTTGTTTTCCTGACACCACACTCCGAGGGCCCTCACCTCCTCCCTGTAGGCCGTCTCATCGTTGTTGGTAATCAAGCCTACCACTGTTGTGTCGTCCGCAAACTTGATGATTGAGTTGGAGGCGTGCGTGGCCACGCAGTCGTGGGTGAACAGGGAGTACAGGAGAGGGCTCAGAACGCAACCTTGTGGGGCCCCAGTGTTGAGGATCAGCGGGGAGGAGATGTTGTTGCCTACCCTCACCACCTGGGGGCGGCCCGTCAGGAAGTCCAGTACCCAGTTGCACAGGGCGGGGTCGAGACCCAGGGTCTCGAGCTTGATGACGAGCTTGGAGGGTACTATGGTGTTGAATGCCGAGCTGTAGTCGATGAACAGCATTCTCACATAGGTATTCCTCTTGTCCAGATGGGTTAGGGCAGTGTGCAGTGTGGTTGAGATTGCATCGTCTGTAGACCTATTTGGGCGGTAAGCAAATTGGAGTGGGTCTAGGGTGTCAGGTAGGGTGGAGGTGATATGGTCCTTGACTAGTCTCTCAAAGCACTTCATGATGACGGATGTGAGTGCTACGGGGCGGTAGTCATTTAGCTCAGTTACCTTAGCTTTCTTGGGAACAGGAACAATGGTGGCCCTCTTGAAGCATGTGGGAACAGCAGACTGGTATAGGGATTGATTGAATATGTCCGTAAACACACCGGCCAGCTGGTCTGCGCATGCTCTGAGGGCGCGGCTGGGGATGCCATCTGGGCCTGCAGCCTTGCGAGGGTTAACACGTTTAAATGTCTTACTCACCTCGGCTGCAGTGAAGGAGACACCGCATGTTTTCGTTGCAGGCCGTGTCAGTGGCACTGTATTGTCCTCAAAGCGGGCAAAAAAGTTATTTAGTCTGCCTGGGAGCAAGACATCCTGGTCCGTGACTGGGCTGGGTTTCTTCCTGTAGTCCGTGATTGACTGTAGACCCTGCCACATGCCTCTTGTGTCTGAGCCGTTGAATTGAGATTCTACTTTGTCTCTGTACTGGCGCTTAGCTTGTTTGATAGCCTTGCGGAGGGAATAGCTGCACTGTTTGTATTCGGTCATGTTACCAGACACCTTGCCCTGATTAAAAGCAGTGGTTCGCGCTTTCAGTTTCACACGAATGCTGCCATCAATCCACGGTTTCTGGTTAGGGAATGTTTTAATCGTTGCTATGGGAACGACATCTTCAACGCACGTTCTAATGAACTCGCACACCGAATCAGCGTATTCGTCAATGTTGTTATCTGACGCAATACGAAACATCTCCCAGTCCACGTGATGGAAGCAGTCTTGGAGTGTGGAGTCAGCTTGGTCGGACCAGCGTTGGACAGACCTCAGCGTGGGAGCCTCTTGTTTTAGTTTCTGTCTGTAGGCAGGGATCAACAAAATGGAGTCGTGGTCAGCTTTTCCGAAAGGGGGGCGGGGCAGGGCCTTATATGCGTCGCGGAAGTTAGAGTAACAATGGTCCAAGGTCTTTCCTCCCCTGGTTGCGCAATCGATATGCTGATAAAATTTGGGGAGTCTTGTTTTCAGATTAGCCTTGTTAAAATCCCCAGCTACAATGAATGCAGCCTCCGGATAAATTGTTTCCAGTTTGCAGAGAGTTAAATAAAGTTCGTTCAGAGCCATCGATGTGTCTGCTTGGGGGGGGATATATACGGCTGTGATTATAATCGAAGAGAATTCTCTTGGTAGATAATGCGGTCTACATTTGATTGTGAGGAATTCTAAATCAGGTGAACAGAAGGATTTGAGTTCCTGTATGTTTCTTTCATCGCACCATGTCACGTTAGTCATAAGGCATACGCCCCCGCCCCTCTTTTTACCAGAAAGATGTTTTTTCCTGTCTGCGCGATGCGTGGAGAAACCTGTTGGCTGCACCGCTTCGGATAGCGTCTCTCCAGTAAGCCACGTTTCCGTGAAGCAAAGAACGTTACAGTCTCTGATGTCCCTCTGGAATGCTACCCTTGCTCGGATTTCATCAACCTTGTTGTCAAGAGACTGGACATTGGCAAGAAGAATGCTAGGGAGTGGTGTGCGCTGTGCCCGTCTCCGGAGTCTGACCAGAAGACCGCCTCGTTTCCCTCTCTTTCGGAGTCGTTTTTTTGGGTCGCTGCATAGGATCCACTCCGTTGTCCTGTTTGTAAGGCAGAACACAGGATCCGCGTCGCGAAAAACATATTCTTGGTCGTACTGATGGTGAGTTGATGCTGATCTTATATTCAGTAGTTCTTCTCGACTGTATGTAATGAAACCTAAGATGACCTGGGGTACTAATGTAAGAAATAACACGTAAAAAAACAAAAAACTGCATGGTTTCCTAGGAACGCGAAGCGAGGCGGCCATCTCTGTCGGCGCCGGAAGTAGGAAGTATCAATACATCACTGGTCTATACTGGTCTATATATCAGTACATCACTGGTCTATATATCAATACATCACTGGTCTATACTGGTCTATATATCAGTACATCACTGGTCTATATATCAATACATCACTGGTCTATACTGGTCTATATATCAGTACATCACTGGTCTATATATCAATACATCACTGGTCTATATATCAGTACATCACTGGTTTATACTGGTCTATACTGGTCTATATATCAGTACATCACTGGTCTATATATCAATACATCACCGGTCTAAATATCAGTACATCACTGGTCTATACTGGTCTATGCAGGTCTATATATCAGAACATCACTGGTCTGTATATCAGTACATCACTGGTCTATATATCAGTACATCACTGGTCTATACTGGTCTATACTGGAATATATATCAGTACATCACTGGTCTATACTGGTCTATATATCAATACATCACTGGTCTATATATCAGAACATCAATGGTCTATATATCAGTACATCACTGGTCTATATATCAGTACATCACTGGTCTATACTGGTCTATATGTCAGTACATCAATGGTCTATACTGGAACATACATCAGTACATCACTGGTCTATATATCAGTACATCACTGGTCAATATATCAGTACATCACTGGTCTATACTGGTCTGTATATCAATACATCACTGGTTTATACTGGTCTATACTGGTCTATATATCAGTACATCACTGGTCTATATATCAGTACATCACTGGTTTATACTGGTCTATACTGGTCTATATATCAGTACATCACTGGTCTATATATCAGTACATCACTGGTTTATACTGGTCTATACTGGTCTATATATCAGTACATCACTGGTCTATATATCAATACATAATGGTCTATATATCAGAACATCACTGGTCTATATATCAGTACATCACTGGTCTATATATCAGTACATCACGGGTCTATATATCAGCACATCACTGGTCTATATATCAATACATCACTGGTCTATATATCAGTACATCACTGGTCTATATATCAGCACATCACTGGTCTATATATCAGTACATCACTGGTCTATATATCAGTACATAACTGGTCTATATATCAGTACATCACTGGTCTATCTATACTGGTCTATATATCAGTGATTCACTGGTCTATATGTCAGTATATCACTAGTCTATACTGGTATATATATCAGTACATCAGTGGTCTATATGTCAGTACATCACTGGTCTATAAATCAGTACATCACTGGTCTATATATCAGTACATAACTGGTCTATATATCAGTACATCACTGGTCTATAAATCAGTACACCACTGGTCTATATATCAGTTCATCACTGGTCTATACTGGTCTATATATCAGTACATCACTGGTCTATATATCAGTACATCACTGGTCTATACTGGTCTATATATCAGTACATCACTGGTCTATACATCAATACATCACTGGTCTATACTGGTCTATATATCAGTACATCGCTGGTCTATACATCAGTACATCACAGGTCTATATATCAGTTCATCACTGGTCTATACTGGTCTATATATCAGTACATCACTGGTCTATATATCAGTACATCACTGGTCTATAGATCAGTACATCACTGGTCTATATATCAATACATCACTGGTCTATACTGGTCTTTATATCAATACATCACTGGTCTATATATCAGTACATCACTGGTTTATACTGGTCTATACTGGTCTATATATCAGAACATCACTGGTCTATATATCAATACATCACTGGTCTATATATCAGTACATAATGGTCTATATATCAGTACATCACTGGTCTATATATCAGTACATCACTGGTCTATATATAAATACATAATGGTGTATATATCAGTACATCACTGGTCTATACTGGTCTATGCAGGTCTATATATCAGAACATCACTGGTCTATACTGGTCTATATATCAGTACATCACTGGTCTATATATCAATACATCACTGGTCTATACTGGTCTTTATATCAATACATCAATGGTCTATATATCAGTACATCACTGGTTTATACTGGTCTATACTGGTCTATATATCAGAACATCACTGGTCTATATATCAATACATCACTGGTCTATATATCAGTACATCACTGGTCTATATATCAATACATCACTGGTTTATACTGGTCTATACTGGTCTATATATCAGTACATCACTGGTCTATATATCAGTACATCACTGGTTTATACTGGTCTATACTGGTCTATATATCAGTACATCACTGGTCTATATATCAGTACATCACTGGTTTATACTGGTCTATACTGGTCTATATATCAGTACATCACTGGTCTATATATCAATACATAATGGTCTATATATCAGAACATCACTGGTCTATATATCAGTACATCACTGGTCTATATATCAGTACATCACGGGTCTATATATCAGCACATCACTGGTCTATATATCAATACATCACTGGTCTATATATCAATACATCACTGGTCTATATATCAGTACATCACTGGTCTATATATCAGAACATCACTGGTCTATATATCAGTACATCACTGGTCTATATATCAGCACATCACTGGTCTATATATCAGTACATCACTGGTCTATATATCAGTACATAACTGGTCTATATATCAGTACATCACTGGTCTATACTGGTCTATATATCAGTGATTCACTGGTCTATATGTCAGTATATCACTAGTCTATACTGGTATATATATCAGTACATCAGTGGTCTATATATCAGTACATCACGGGTCTATAAATCAGTACATCACTGGTCTATATATCAGTACATAACTGGTCTATATATCAGTACATCACTGGTCTATAAATCAGTACACCACTGGTCTATATATCAGTACATCACTGGTCTATACTGGTCTATATATCAGTACATCACTGGTCTATATATCAGTACATCACTGGTCTATACTGGTCTATATATCAGTACATCACTGGTCTATACATCAATACATCACTGGTCTATACTGGTCTATATATCAGTACATCGCTGGTCTATACATCAGTACATCACAGGTCTATATATCAGTTCATCACTGGTCTATACTGGTCTATATATCAGTACATCACTGGTCTATATATCAGTACATCACTGGTCTATAGATCAGTACATCACTGGTCTATATATCAATACATCACTGGTCTATACTGGTCTTTATATCAATACATCACTGGTCTATATATCAGTACATCACTGGTTTATACTGGTCTATACTGGTCTATATATCAGAACATCACTGGTCTATATATCAATACATCACTGGTCTATATATCAGTACATAATGGTCTATATATCAGTACATCACTGGTCTATATATCAGTACATCACTGGTCTATATATAAATACATAATGGTGTATATATCAGTACATCACTGGTCTATACTGGTCTATGCAGGTCTATATATCAGAACATCACTGGTCTATATATCAGTACATCACTGGTCTATACTGGAATATACATCAGCACATCACTGGTCTGTATATCAGCACATCACTGGTCTATATATCAGTACATCACTGGTCTATACTGGTCTATATATCAATACATCACTGGTCTATATATCAGAACATCACTGGTCTATACTGGTCTATAGATCAATACATTACTGGTCTATATATCAGTACATCACTGGTCTGTATATCAGCACATCACTGGTCTATATATCAGTACATCACTGGTCTATACTGGTCTATATATCAATACATCACTGGTCTATATATCAGTACATCACTGGTCTATATATCAGTACATCACTGGTCTATATATCAGTACATCACTGGTCTATATATCAGTACATCACTGGTCTATACTGGTCTTTATATCAATACATCACTGGTCTATATATCAGTACATCACTGGTCTATACTGGTCTATATATCAGTACATCAGTGGTCTATATATCAGTACATCACTGGTCTATATATCAGTACATCACTGGTCTATATATCAGTACATCACTGGTCTATACTGGTCTATATATCAGTACATCACTGGTCTATATATCAATACATCACTGGTCTATACTGGTCTTTATATCAATACATCACTGGTCTATATATCAGTACATCACTGGTTTATACTGGTCTATACTGGTCTATATATCAGAACATCACTGGTCTATATATCAATACATCACTGGTCTATATATCAGTACATCACTGGTCTATATATCAATACATCACTGGTTTATACTGGTCTATACTGGTCTATATATCAGTACATCACTGGTCTATATATCAGTACATCACTGGTTTATACTGGTCTATACTGGTCTATATATCAGTACATCACTGGTCTATATATCAGTACATCACTGGTTTATACTGGTCTATACTGGTCTATATATCAGTACATCACTGGTCTATATATCAATACATAATGGTCTATATATCAGTACATCACTGGTCTATATATCAGTACATCACTGGTCTATATATCAGAACATCACTGGTCTATATATCAGTACATCACTGGTCTATATATCAGTACATCACGGGTCTATATATCAGCACATCACTGGTCTATATATCAATACATCACTGGTCTATACTGGTCTATATATCAATACATCACTGGTCTATATATCAGTACATCACTGGTCTATATATCAGAACATCAATGGTCTATATATCAGCACATCACTGGTCTATATATCAGTACATTACTGGTCTATATATCAGCACATCACTGGTCTATATATCAGTACATCACTGGTCTATATATCAGTACATCACTGGTCTATATATCAGTACATCACTGGTCTGTATATCAGCACATCACTGGTCTATATATCAGTACATCACTGTTCAATATATCAGTACATAACTGGTCTTTACTGGTCTATATGTCAGTACATCACTAGTCTATGGTGATCTATATATCAGCACATCAATGGTCTATACGAGTCTATATATCAGCACATCACTGGTATATAAGAGTCTGTATATCAGTACATCACTGGTCTATATTTCAGTACATCACTGGTCTATATATCAGTACATCACTGGTCTATATATCAGAACATCACTGGTCTATATATCAGTACATCACTGATCTATACTGGTCTATATATCAGTACATCACTGGTCTATATATCAGTACATCACTGGTCTATATATCAGTACATCACTGGTCTATACTGGTCTGTATATCAGTACATCACTGGTCTATACTGGTCTATATATCAGCACATCACTAGTCTATACTGTTCTATATATCAGTACATCACTGGTCTGTATATCAGTACATCACTGGTCTATATATCAGTGCTTCACTGGTCTATATGTCAGTACATCACTAGTCTATACTGGTCTATACTGGTATATACATCAGTACATCACTGGTCTATATATCAGTACATCACTGGTCTATACTGGTAAATATATCAGTACATCACTGGTATATATATCAGTGATTCACTGGTCTATATGTCAGTATATCACTAGTCTATACTGGTATATATATCAGTACATCAGTGGTCTATATATCAGTACATCACTGGTCTATAAATCAGTACATCACTGGTCTATATATCAGTACATCACTGGTCTATACTGGTCTATATATCAGTACATCACTGGTCTATATATCAGTACATCACTGGTCTATACTGGTCTATATATCAGTACATCACTGGTCTATACATCAATACATCACTGGTCTATACTGGTCTATATATCAGTACATCGCTGGTCTATATATCAGTTCATCACTGGTCTATACTGGTCTATACTGGTCTATATATCAGTACATCACTGGTCTATATATCAATACATCACTGGTCTATACTGGTCTATATATCAGTACATCACTGGTCTATATATCAATACATCACTGGTCTATACTGGTCTATATATCAGTACATCACTGGTCTATATATCAATACATCACTGGTCTATACTGGTCTATATATCAGTACATCACTGGTCTATATATCAATACATCACTGGTCTATATATCAGTACATCACTGGTTTATACTGGTCTATACTGGTCTATATATCAGTACATCACTGGTCTATATATCAATACATCACCGGTCTAAATATCAGTACATCACTGGTCTATACTGGTCTATGCAGGTCTATATATCAGAACATCACTGGTCTATATATCAGTACATCACTGGTCTATATATCAGTACATCACTGGTCTATACTGGTCTATACTGGAATATATATCAGTACATCACTGGTCTATACTGGTCTATATATCAATACATCACTGGTCTATATATCAGAACATCAATGGTCTATATATCAGTACATCACTGGTCTATATATCAGTACATCACTGGTCTATACTGGTCTATATGTCAGTACATCAATGGTCTATACTGGAACATACATCAGTACATCACTGGTCTATATATCAGTACATCACTGGTCAATATATCAGTACATCACTGGTCTATACTGGTCTGTATGTCAGTACATCACTAGTCTATGGTGGTCTATATATCAGTACATCACTGGTCTGTATATCAGCACATCACTGGTCTATATATCAGTACATCACTGGTCTATACTGGTCTATATGTCAGTACATCAATGGTCTATACTGGAATATACATCAGTACATCACTGGTCTATATATCAGTACATCACTGGTCTATATATCAGTACATCACTGGTCTATATATCAGTACATCACTGGTCTATATATCAGTACATCACTGGTCTGTATATCAGCACATCACTGGTCTATATATCAGTACATCACTGGTCTATACTGGTCTATATGTCAGTACATCAATGGTCTATACTGGAATATACATCAGTACATCACTGGTCTATACATCAGTACATCACTGGTCAATATATCAGTACATCACTGGTCTATACTGGTCTGTATGTCAGTACATCACTAGTCTATGGTGGTCTATATATCAGCACATCACTGGTCTATACGAGTCTATATATCAGCACATCACTGGTATATACGAGTCTATATATCATTACATCACTGGTCTATATATCATTACATCACTGGTCTATATTTCAGTACATCACTGGTCTATATATCAGTACATCACTGGTCTATATATCAGTACATCACTGTTCTATAATGGTCTATATATCAGCACATCACTGGTCTATATATCAGTACATCACTGGTCTATATATCAGTACATCACTGGTCTATATATCAGTACATCACTGGTCTATACGAGTCTATATATCAGCACATCACTGGTCTATATATCATTACATCACTGGTCTATATTTCAGTACATCACTGGTCTATATATCAGTACATCACTGGTCTATATATCAGTACATCACTGTTCTATAATGGTCTATATATCAGCACATCACTGGTCTATATATCAGTACATCACTGTTCTATAATGGTCTATATATCAGTACATCACTGGTCTATATATCAGTACATCACTGGTCTATATATCAGAACATCACTGGTCTATATATCAGTACATCACTGGTCTATATATCAGTACATCACTGATCTATACTGGTCTATATATCAGTACATCACTGGTCTATACTGGTCTATATATCAGTACATCACTGGTCTATATATCAGTACATCACTGGTCTATATATCAGTACATCTCTGGTCTATACTGGTCTGTATATCAGTACATCACTGGTCTATGCAGGTCTATATATCAGCACATCACTAGTCTATACTGGTCTATACATCAGTACATCACTGGTCTGTATATCAGTACATCACTAGTCTATATATCAGTGCTTCACTGGTCTATATGTCAGTACATCACTAGTCTATACTGGTCTATACTGGTATATACATCAGTACATCACTGGTCTGTATATCAGTACATCACTAGTCTATATATCAGTGCTTCACTGTTCTATATGTCAGTATATCACTAGTCTATACTGGTCTATATATCAGCACATCACTAGTCTATACTGGTATATATATCAGTACATCAGTGGTCTATATATCAGTACATCACTGGTCTATATATCAGCACATCACTAGTCTATACTGGTCTATATATCAGTACATCACTGGTCTATATTTCAGTACATCACTGGTCTATATATCAGTACATCACTGGTCTATATATCAGTACATCACTGGTCTATACATCAGTACATCACAGGTCTATATATCAGTTCATCACTGGTCTATACTGGTCTATATATCAGTACATCACTGGTCTATACATCAATACATCACTGGTCTATATATCAGTACATCACTGGTCTATATATCAGTACATCACTGGTCTATTCTGGTCTATATATCAGTATGTCACTGGTCTATACTGGTCTATATATCAGTACATAACTGGTCTATATATCAGTACATCACTGGTCTATACTGGTCTATATATCAGTACATCACTGTTCAATACTGGTCTATATATCAGTACATCACTGGTCTGTATATCAGAATATCACTGGTCTATATATCAGTACATCACTGGTCTATACTGGTCTATACTGGACTATATATCAGAACATCACTGGTCTACATATCAGAACATCACTGGTCTATATATCAGTACATCACTGGTCTATACTGGTCTATACTGGTATATACATCAGTACATCACTCCTCTGTATATCAGAATATCACTGGTCTATATCTCAGTACATCACTGGTCTATATATCAGTACATCACTGGTCTATACTGGTCTATATATCAGTACATCACTGGTCTATATATCAGTACATCACTGGTCTATATATCAGTACATCACTGGTGTATACATCAGTACATCATTGGTCTATATATCAGTACATCACTGGTCTATATATCTGTACATCACTGGTCTATATATCAATACATCACTGGTCTATACTGGTCTATATGTCAGTACATCACTGGTTTATATATCAGTACATCACTGGTCTATATATCAATATATCACTGGTCTATATATCAGTACATCACTGGTCTATATATCAATACATCACTGGTCTATATATCAATACATCACTGGTCTATATATCAGTACATCACTGGTCTATATATCAATACATCACTGGTCTATACTGGTCTATATGTCAGTACATCACTGGTGTATATATCAATACATCACTGGTCTATATATCAATACATCACTGGTCTATACAAGTATATATATATCAGTACATCACTGGTCTATATATCAGTACATCACTGGTCTATATATCAGTACACCACTGGTCTATATATCAGTACATCACTGATCTATATATCAGTACACCACTGGTCTGTATGTCAGTACATCACTGGTCTGTATATCAGTACATCACTGTTCTATATATCAGTACATCACTGGTCTATACTGGTCTATATATCAGTACATCACTGGTCTATATATCAGTACATCACTGGTCTATACTGGTCTATATATCAGCACATCACTTGTCTATACTGGTCTATATATCAGTACATCACTGGTCTGTATATCAGTACATCACTGGTCTATATATCAGTACATCACCAGATATAACAGACTGACCCTAGCCCCTTGGAACATAGACTATTGCAGCATAGATCCTGGAGACTGAGATCGGGACACACTATTGCAGCATAGATCCTGGAGACTGAGATCGGGACACGCTGTGGCCCCGTCCAACGATACCCCTGGATAGGGCCAACCAGGCATGATGTAACCCCACCCACTTTGCCAAATCACAGCCCCCACACCACTAGAGGGATATCTTCAACCACCAACTTACCATCCTGAGACAAGGCCGAGTATAGCCCACAAAGATCTCCCCCACGGCACGAGCCCGAGGGGGCACAAACCCGTCCCTAGGAGGAGTGCTTCACTTCAAATGGCTGAGTCACTGACGTGATCTGGAAAGCACTAGCAAGCCAGTGACTCAGCCCCTGTAATAGGGTCAGAGGCAGAGAATCCCAGTGGAGAGAGGGGAACCGGCCAGGCAGAGACAGCAAGGGTGGTTCATCACTCCAGTGTCTTGCCGTTCACCTTCACACCCCTGGGCCAGACTACACTCAATCATAGGACCTACTGAGGAGATGAGTCTTCAATAAAGACTTAAAGGTTGATACCGAGTCTGCGTCTTTCACATGGGTAGACAGACCAATCCATAAAAATGGAGCTCTATAGGAGAAAGCCCTGCCTCCAGCTGTTTGCTTAGAAATTCTAGGGCCAATAAGGAGGCCTGCGTCTTGTGACCGTAGCGTACCTGTAGGTATAAACGGCAGCACCAAATCGGAGAGATAGGTAGGAGCAAGCCCATATAATGCTTTGTAGGTTAGCAGTAAAACCTTGAAATCAGCCCTTGCCTTGACAGGAAGCCAGTGTAGAGAGGCTAGCACTGGAGTAATATGATCAAATCTTGTGGTTCTAGTCACGATTCTAGCAAAAAAAATTCAACTGGCCTATTTATATAATGAATATGAAATGGTGAAATATTAACGCATCAGACCTCTCACTAAAGGCGTCAGTCAAGAAAAAGTTCTGCATAAATCTGAACAGGTTCTCTGTAAGAATGTCTCACCCCGTGTTCAAGAATGGCCTTTTTCCCTTTATGTGAAAAGGAAATCATCTCCAAAATGCTTTTTTCAAACAATCCACAGAAAGTTGGTTGTAATTATAGTTTGAACCTCCAGAAAAGACAGAATCAACATTACAACAACATTACAACAATCAACTCTACTAATCATGTGATTTTTTAATGTTATTTTCTTTTTGTAACGGTAAATTATATCATAAATAGGACTGTCACACATGCTTCTAACAAAAACATATGGAAATGTCTGCTCTACCCTAAATTACAGCCAGCTAATTGCAACATTACTGCAAAAATGGAAGAGGCAAGTAGAAGGGGAGAAAGTAAGGAACTTGTCTGTCCGCTCTGCATTAAAGACCGTAATTGGTTAATTCCATGGCACCTGGTTTATAAACTGATACACAAAATGACTAAGGAATCAAAACGTACAGTTTTTTCAATTTAAATGATTATACAAAATTCTTGAAACCAATAAAATGTGATATATTTGAGGTCTGCTTTGATCAATCTAAATTCTAAAATATATTTAGATTTGTTTCACACTTTTTTGGTTACTACATGATTCCATATGTTTTATTTCATAGTTTTGATGTCTTCACTATTATTCTACAGTGTAGAAAATAGTCCCCTGTATTTAGCACTATTTAATCACTATTTACAATTACGGCCGACCAGAAGGCAAAAGGCCTCCTGTGGGGACGGGGGATAAAACAATAAAATAAAACACAAAATATGAACAAACACACATCACGACAAGAGAGACAACACAACATGACATAAAGAGAGACAACACAACATGACATAAAGAGAGACAACACAACATGACATAAAGAGAGACCACACAACATGACATAAAGAGAGACAACACAACATGACATAAAGAGAGACAACACAACAATACATAAAGAGAGACAACACAACATGACATAAAGAGAGACCACACAACATGACATAAAGAGAGACAACACAACATGACATAAAGAGAGACAACACAACATGACATAAAGAGAGACAACACAACATGACATAAAGAGAGACAACACAACATGACATAAAGAGAGACAACACAACATGACATAAAGAGAGACAACACAACATGACATAAAGAGAGACAACACAACAATACATAAAGAGAGACAACACAACATGACATAAAGAGAGACAACACAACATGACATAAAGAGAGACAACACAACATGACATAAAGAGAGACAACACAACATGACATAAAGAGAGACACCACAACATGACATAAAGAGAGACACCACAACATGACATAAAGAGAGACACCACAACATGACATAAAGAGAGACAACACAACATGACATAAAGAGAGACAACACAACACTACATAAAGAGAGACAACACTACATAAAGAGAGACAACACAACACTACATAAAGAGAGACAACACAACACTACATAAAGAGAGACACCACAACACTACATAAAGAGAGACAACACTACATAAAGAGAGACAACACAACACTACATAAAGAGAGACAACACAACACTACATAAAGAGAGACAACACAACATGACATAAAGAGAGACAACACAACACGACAAGAGAGACAACACAACATGACATAAAGAGAGACACCACAACATGACATAAAGAGAGACAACACAACATGACATAAAGAGAGACAACACAACACTACATAAAGAGAGACAACACTACATAAAGAGAGACAACACAACACTACATAAAGAGAGACAACACAACACTACATAAAGAGAGACACCACAACACTACATAAAGAGAGACAACACTACATAAAGAGAGACAACACAACACTACATAAAGAGAGACAACACAACACTACATAAAGAGAGACAACACAACACGACATAAAGAGAGACAACACAACACGACATAAAGAGAGACAACACAACACTACATAAAGAGAGACACCACAACACGACATAAAGAGAGACAACACATGACATAAAGAGAGACAACACAACACGATAAGAGAGACAACACAACACGACATAAAGAGAGACAACACGACATAAAGAGAGACAACACAACACGACTTAAAGAGAGACAACACAACACTACATAAAGAGAGACAACACAACACGACATAAAGAGAGACAACACAACACGACATAAAGAGAGACAACACAACACGACATAAAGAGAGACCTAAGACGACAACACAGCAAGGCAGCAACACATGACAACACAGCATGGTAGCAACACAGCATGGTAGCAACACAGCATGGTAGCAATACAACATGGTAGCAACACAACATGGTAGCAACACAACATGACAACAACACGGCGGCAGCACAACATGGTAGCAACACAACATGGCAACAACATGGTAGCAACACAACATGGTAGCAGCACAACATGGTAGCAGCACAACATGGTAGCAGCACAACATGGTAGCAACACAACATGGTAGCAGCACAACATGGTAGCGACACAACATGGTAGCGACACAACATGACAACAACATGGTAGAAACACAACATGGTAGCAGCACAACATGGTAGCATCACACCATACCAACCACATGGTAGCAACACACCATGGTAGAAACACAACACCGTAGCAGCACAACATGGTAGCAGCACACCATGGTAGCAGCACAACATGGTAGCAACACACCATGCCAACCACATGGTAGCAACACAACATGGTAGAAACACAACACGGTAGCAGCACAACATGGTAGCAGCACAACATGGTAGAAACACAACATGGTAGCAGCACAACATGGTAGCAGCACAACATGGTAGCAGCACAACATGGTAGCAGCACAACATGGTAGAAACACAACATGGTAGCAGCACAACATGGTAGCAACACACCATGGTAGCAGCACAACATGGTAGCAACACACCATGCCAACCACATGGTAGCAACACAACATGGTAGAAACACAACACGGTAGCAGCACAACATGGTAGCAGCACAACATGGTAGAAACACAACATGGTAGCAGCACAACATGGTAGCAGCACAACATGGTAGCAGCACAACATGGTAGCAGCACAACATGGTAGAAACACAACATGGTAGCAGCACAACATGGTAGCAACACAACATGGTAGCAACACAACATGGTAGCAGCACAACATGGTAGAAACACAACATGGTAGCAGCACAACATGGTAGCAACACACCATGCCAACCACATGGTAGCAACACCACATCGTAGAAACACAACATGGTAGCAGCACAACATGGTAGCAGCACAACATGGTAGCAACACACCATGCCAACCACATGGTAGCAGCACAACATGGTAGAAACACAACATGGTAGCAGCACAACATGGTAGCAACACAACATGGTAGCAGCACAACATGGTAGCAGCACAACAAGGTAGCAACACAACATGGTAGCAACACAACAAGGTAGCAGCACAACAAGGTAGCAACACAACATGGTAGCAGCACAACATGGTAGCAACACACCATGCCAACCACATGGTAGCAACACAACATGGTAGCAACACAACATGACAACAACATGGTAGCAACACAACATGCCAACCACATGGTAGCAACACAACATGGTAGCAGCACAACATGGTAGCAGCACAACACGGTAGCAGCACAACATGGTACAAACATTATTGGGCACAGAAAACAGCACAAAGTGCAAGAAGGTCGAGACAACAATACATTACGCAAGGCAGCCACAACTGTCAGTCAGAGGGTCCATGATTGAGTCTTTGAATGAAGAGATGGAGATTAAACTGTCCAGTTTGAGTGTTTGTTGCAGCTCTTTCCAGGCGTTAGCTGCAGTTCATTTAGCTCCTAATCCTGTTAGTAGGAGAGGAGAGCGTTGCAGTTGTCTAATATTGAAGTGACAAAAGCACAGATTAGCTTTTCTGCGTAATTGTTTTACAACGTTAATAAGAAGTTAAGAAGATGGAAAAATACTTGTTAAATGTCCGTCAAAAGAGAGATTAGGATCCAGAGTAACGTTGAGGTCATTCACAGTTTTATTTGAGACGACTGTACAACCATCCACAGCATTTTTATTTTGGCAATAAAAATCTTAATTGCCGATATTTCTTTCGTGTTGGTCATGCTTCACACAAATCCCATTCTGTAACGGTCCTAATTTGGATGTGTGGTTGACATCCAGTAACCCCTCCTCCCTGCCATTCCAACCATCCCTGTGAGAACTACAGGAGAAGAATGGGAGTCAATTGAACTCCCTACTTAAGTAGCGACTGCATTTCAAACTCACCTAATGAGGTGATTATGTCATTAGGGGGAATATGAGTATTTCGAAGCCCCACTGGGTCTCAGAGTCTCAGAGCGTCTCCGTCGGTCGCTGAAAAAAAAAATTAGATAAAGATTGGGATGTAATTAATCTATATAACTCGGCCCCCGAATCGGCCCCTGATGCCGCAGACAGACAGACAACAGCAGGACAGGATGGAGGAATGACCTGGATTGCTTTGCAGGACCAACTCTTTGAAATATATACAATAATGACTAACACAATCTTCTCCTTCGGGGCAAGAAGCACATCAAGTCAATTTCCCTTGTGAATGAAGGTGGAGTTCTGCACTGAGACCAGACCTGAAAAAACGGCCTTACAGGCAAACTGTTGTTCTCTCTAACATGACCGTCTCCTTCTCCGACGTTCAGTAGCACTTAACATTAGGATTTATGGTTTTTCAATCAGGCCGGAATCTCAGGACATTATGGCAGATGTCCCTTGATGTTATAAAATGGGGATCTGACAACTACAACTTCAAAGCAGAAGGTGCACATGTGCATTGATCATGATGTTTAATGAGTTTCTTGATTTCCACAACTGTCAGGTGGATGGATTATCTTGACAAAGGATAGAATTGTCACTAACAGGAATGTAAATACATTTGTGCACATTTATTTTGAGAAAGAAGCTTTTTGTTCGTAAGGAAACTTACTGGGATTTTTTGTTTCTTCATCTATGGGACCCGCAATTTACATGTCCCGCAGATTACATGTCCTGCAAATTACATACATTTTGTTCAGTGTAAAATACGCTGCAGGGTTATTGAATTGAAAATATATGTGCATCGTATCGATTATGGGGTAACCTTTATGTATTGTGGATAAAAGGAAATAGAGAGAGAGAGAGAGAGAGAGAGAGAGACAGACAGAGAGAGAGAGAGAGAGAGAGACAGAGAGAGAGAGAGCATTTGGTTACAGTGCAGAGAAAGAGAGACAGAGACAGAGACAGAGAGAGAGAGAGAGAGAGAGAGAGACAGAGACAGAGACAGAGACAGAGACAGAGACAGAGCTCCAGTGATATCTCACAGAGGTTGACTGGCCAGAGAGTCACTATGTAATTCACTGAATCACCTGGTAGTTGTTGTTTTGTAGGATTGTGTTATTAAAACAACAGCGGTTTATGATCAGGGACAAACAATAGAGGGGAGACAACCTCCAATAAGAGAAGACAGAATACTACTGGGTTATATAAGACTCATTCTGATAGGCTGGAACCGGCTCCCCACTAGGTCCCATTAAAAGGAGGTTGATAAATGTAATTAATCAGGGAGTAGTTTAGATGGCATCTAGCTGTCTCTAATGGAGATACAGTCCTGCTATACAACTACTTTCAGCTTCGATGCTTTGGACCATGTTTGCGGTTGGAAAAAAATAAGATCCCTGGTCCGTTTGACGCCCTTCCGTCCTCTAGATGTGATTACTTTTGTCCTATAGACGTATGAGTTCCTTGCAATGGAGGAACAATGGTCAACATGCCGGGTGGTTCCACCTCCGAAACACTTCCTACTTTACCAAGAGACCTTTAGTCTCCATGCTGTGATAACTCACCTCAGTGCTGTCCCTGTCACACCACCTAGGCACCGAGCCACATGATGAATATGTCAGGCTTCATGGCCCCGTCACCGCCTCAACGCCTCATTCATAGAGGATTAAAACAGGATTCTCCGCCACACAGACACCCCTACAAATCAATCAGAGTGATAAACAGTCATTTCAGTGGAGTGGAAAACACTTGACATTTGACTTTATGTGTTGACTAATTCTATTGGAGAGACGTATAACCCACTGAACCGAAAGGAGGATGCTGGGCAACACTCTGGTCTGTCGGAAGACTGTTACAGATAACAGACACTCTGGTCTGTTGGAGGACTGTTAAAGATAACAGACACTCTGGCCTGTTGGAGGACTGTTAAAGATAACAGACACTCTGGTCTGTTGGAGGACTGTCAAAGATAACAGACACTCTGGTCTGTAGTAAGACTGTTAAAGATAACAGACACCCAGGTCTGTAGGAAGACTGTTGAAGATAACAGACACCCTGGTCTGTAGGAAGACTGTTGAAGATAACAGACACCCAGGTCTGTAGGAAGACTGTTGAAGATAACAGACACCCTGGTCTGTAGGAAGACTGTTGAAGATAACAGACACTGGTCTGTTGGAGGACTGTTAAAGAGAACAGACACTCTGGTCTGTAGTAAGACTGTTAAAGATAACAGACACTCTGGTCTGTAGGAAGACTGTTAAAGAGAACAGACACTCTGGTCTGTAGTAAGACTGTTAAAGATAACAGACACTCTGGTCTGTAGTAAGACTGTTAAAGATAACAGACACTCTGGTCTGTAGGAAGACTGTTAAAGAGAACAGACACTCTGGTCTGTAGTAAGACTGTTAAAGATAACAGACACTCTGGTCTGTAGGAAGACTGTTTAAAGATAACAGACACTCTGGTCTGTAGGAAGACTGTTAAAGATAACAGACACTGGTCTGTAGGAAGACTGTTAAAGATAACAGACACTCTGGTCTGTAGGAAGACTGTTTAAAGATAACAGACCCTGGTCTGTAGGAAGACTGTTTGAAGATAACATACACTTGAGGTTTCACAATCAACAGAGAGAATCTAATGATGGTTAGCTCCTCTGGGTGGTAGAGATAGAGATGATCAACCATCCAGGCCCATAGGCCTTAGACAGTCTGCAGGTGTTTTTGAGATAGAGATGATCAACCATCTAGGCCCATAGGCCTCAAACAGTCTGTAGGTGTTTTTGAGATAGAGATGATCAACCATCCAGGTCCATTGACCTCAGACAGTCTGCAGATGTTTTTGAGATAGAGATGATCAACCATCCAGGTTCATAGGCCTCAGACAGTCTGCAAGTGTTTTTGAGATAGAGATGATCAACCATCCAGGCCCATAGGCCTCAGACTGTCTGCAGTTGTTTTTGAGATAGAGATGATCAACCATCCAGGCCCATAGGCCTCAGACAGTCTGCAGGTGTTTTTGAGATAGAGATGATCAACCATCCAGGCCCATAGGCCTCAAACGGTCTGCAGGTGTTTTTGAGATAGAGATGATCAACCATCCAGGTTCATAGGCCTCAGACAGTCTGCAGGTGTTTTTGAGATAGAGATGATCAACCATCCAGGCCCATAGGCCTCAAACAGTCTGTAGGTGTTTTTGAGATAGAGATGATCAACCATCCAGGCCCATAGGCCTCAGACAGTCTGCAAGTGTTTTGGAGATAGAGATGATCAACCATCCAGGCCCATAGGCCTCAGACAGTCTGCAGGTGTTTTTGAGATAGAGATGATCAACCATCCAGGCCCATAGGCCTCAAACAGTCTGTAGGTGTTTTTGAGATAGAGATGATCAACCATCCAGGCCCATAGGCCTCAGACAGTCTGCAGTTGTTTTTGGATGGAGTATCAGACAGATTGTCAGAGCAGCATGTTGCCTCTTGGCACAGACTGTAGAGCTTGTCCTGTTCCTCTAATCTCTGATCCTTCCTCTCTGAAGATTCCTCCGTTACCAGGAGCACAAAGACATCTAGCCTTCCCTGGACTCCATACTCCTCCCTCTTTCTTCATGGGATTTGGAGGATTATTATGAATGTGTAAAAGCACTAATGATGCATCAGGCGGTCAACACCAGGACCGGAGCAGGTCAACACCGGGACCGGATCCGGTCAACACCAGAACCCGGAGCCAGTCAACACCAGGACCGGAGCCAGTCAACACCAGGACCGGAGCCAGTCAACACCAGAACCCGGAGCCACTCAACACCAGGACCGGAGCAGGTCAACACCAGGACCGGAGCCGGTCAACACCAGGACCGGAGCCGGTCAACACCAGGACCGGTGCCGGTCAACACCAGGACCGGAGCCAGTCAACACCAAGACCGGAGCCAGTCAACACCAGGACCGGAGCCAGTCAACACCAGGACCGGAGCAGGTCAACACCAGGACCGGAGCCAGTCAACACCGGGACCGGAGCCAGTCAACACCAGGACCGGAGCCAGTCAACACCAGGACCGGAGCCAGTCAACACCAGGAGCACAAAGACATCTAGCCTTCCCTGGACTCCATACTCCTCCCTCTTTCTTCATGGGATTTGGAGAATTATTATGAATGTGTAAAAGCACTAATGATGCATCAGGCGGTCAACACCAGGACCGGATCCAGTCAACACCAGGACCGGAGCAGGTCAACACCAGGACCGGAGCCGGTCAACACCAGGACCGGAGCAGGTCAACACCAGGACCGGAGCCGGTCAACACCAGGACCGGAGCAGGTCAACACCAGGACCGGAGCCGGTCAACACCAGGACCGGAGCCAGTCAACACCGGGACCGGAGCCAGTCAACACCAGGACCGGTCAACACCAGGACCGGATCCAGTCAACACCAGGACCGGATCCAGTCAACACCAGGACCGGAGCAGGTCAACACCAGGACCGGAGCCGGTCAACACCAGGACCGGAGCAGGTCAACACCAGGACCGGAGCCGGTCAACACCAGGACCGGAGCCAGTCAACACCGGGACCGGAGCCAGTCAACACCAGGACCGGTCAACACCAGGTCCGGATCCAGTCAACACCAGGACCGGAGCAGGTCAACACCAGGACCGGAGCCAGTCAACACCGGGACCGGAGCCGGTCAACACCAGGACCGGAGCAGGTCAACACCAGGACCGGAGCCGGTCAACACCAGGACCGGAGCAGGTCAACACCAGGACCGGAGCCAGTCAACACCAGGACCGGAGCCAGTCAACACCGGGAGCACAAAGACATCTAGCCTTCCCTGGACTCCATACTCCTCCCTCTTTTTTCATGGGATTTGGAGGATTATTATGAATGTGTAAAAACACTAATGATGCATCAGGCGGTCAACACCAGGACCGGAGCAGGTCAACACCAGGACCGGAGCCGGTCAACACCAGGACCGGAGAAGGTCAACACCAGGACCGGAGCCGGTCAACACCAGGACCGGCGCCAGTCAACACCGGGACCGGAGCCAGTCAACACCAGGACCGGTCAACACCAGGTCCGGATCCAGTCAACACCAGGACCGGAGCAGGTCAACACCAGGACCGGAGCCAGTCAACACCAGAACCCGGAGCCACTCAACACCAGGACCGGAGCCAGTCAACACCAGGACCGGGCATCATCACCCGGAGCCGGTCAACACCAGGACCGGAGCCGGTCAACACCAGGACCGGAGCCAGTCAACACCAGGACCGGAGCCAGTCAACACCAGGACCGGAGCCGGTCAACACCAGGACCGGAGCCAGTCAACACCAGGACCGGAGCAGGTCAACACCAGGACCGGAGCCAGTCAACACCAGAACCCGGAGCCACTCAACACCAGGACCGGAGCCAGTCAACACCAGGACCGGGCATCATCACCCGGAGCCGGTCAACACCAGGACCGGAGCCGGTCAACACCAGGACCGGAGCCAGTCAACACCAGGACCGGAGCCAGTCAACACCAGGACCGGAGCCGGTCAACACCAGGACCGGAGCCAGTCAACACCAGGACCGGTCAACACCAGGACCGGAGCCAGTCAACACCAGGACCGGAGCCAGTCAACACCAGGACCGGAGCCAGTCAACACCAGGACCGGAGCCGGTCAACACCAGGACCGGAGCAGGTCAACACCAGGACCGGAGCCAGTCAACACCGGGACCGGAGCCAGTCAACACCAGGACCGGAGCAGGTCAACACCAGGACCGGAGCAGGTCAACACCAGGAGCACAAAGACATCTAGCCTTCCCTGGACTCCATACTCCTCCCTCTTTCTTCATGGGATTTGGAGGATTATTATGAATGTGTAAAAGCACTAATGATGCATCAGCCGGTCAACACCAGGACCGGATCCAGTCAACACCAGGACCGGAGCAGGTCAACACCAGGAGCACAAAGACATCTAGCCTTCCCTGGACTCCATACTCCTCCCTCTTTCTTCATGGGATTTGGAGGATTATTATGAATGTGTAAAAGCACTAATGATGCATCAGGCGGTCAACACCAGGACCGAAGCCGGTCAACACCAGAACCCGGAGCCGGTCAACACCAGGACCGGAGCAGGTCAACACCGGGAGCACAAAGACATCTAGCCTTCCCTGGACTCCATACTCCTCCCTCTTTCTTCATGGGATTTGGAGGACACCAGGACCGGAGCCAGTCAACACCGGGACCGGAGCCAGTCAACACCAGGACCGGAGCCGGTCAACACCAGGACCGGAGCCAGTCAACACCAGGACCGGTCAACACCAGGACCGGAGCCAGTCAACACCAGGACCGGAGCCAGTCAACACCAGGACCGGAGCCAGTCAACACCAGGACCGGAGCCGGTCAACACCAGGACCGGAGCAGGTCAACACCAGGACCGGAGCCAGTCAACACCGGGACCGGAGCCAGTCAACACCAGGACCGGAGCAGGTCAACACCAGGACCGGAGCAGGTCAACACCAGGAGCACAAAGACATCTAGCCTTCCCTGGACTCCATACTCCTCCCTCTTTCTTCATGGGATTTGGAGGATTATTATGAATGTGTAAAAGCACTAATGATGCATCAGCCGGTCAACACCAGGACCGGATCCAGTCAACACCAGGACCGGAGCAGGTCAACACCAGGAGCACAAAGACATCTAGCCTTCCCTGGACTCCATACTCCTCCCTCTTTCTTCATGGGATTTGGAGGATTATTATGAATGTGTAAAAGCACTAATGATGCATCAGGCGGTCAACACCAGGACCGAAGCCGGTCAACACCAGAACCCGGAGCCGGTCAACACCAGGACTGGAGCAGGTCAACACCGGGAGCACAAAGACATCTAGCCTTCCCTGGACTCCATACTCCTCCCTCTTTCTTCATGGGATTTGGAGGATTATTATGAATGTGTAAAAGCACTAATGATGCATCAGGCGGTCAACACCAGGACCGGAGCCAGTCAACACCAGGACCGGAGCCGGTCAACACCAGGACCGGAGCAGGTCAACACCAGGAGCACAAAGACATCTAGCCTTCCCTGGACTCCATACTCCTCCCTCTTTCTTCATGGGATTTGGAGGATTATTATGAATGTGTAAAAGCACTAATGATGCATCAGGCGGTCAACACCAGGACCGGATCCAGTCAACACCAGGACCGGAGCAGGTCAACACCAGGACCGGAGCCGGTCAACACCAGGACCGGAGCAGGTCAACACCAGGACCGGAGCCGGTCAACACCAGGACCGGAGCCAGTCAACACCAGGACCGGAGCCAGTCAACACCGGGACCGGAGCCGGTCAACACCAGGACCGGAGCAGGTCAACACCAGGACCGGAGCCGGTCAACACCAGGACCGGAGCCAGTCAACACCGGGACCGGAGCCAGTCAACACCAGGACCGGAACCAGTCAACACCAGGACCGGAGCCAGTCAACACCAGGACCGGAGCCGGTCAACACCGGGACCGGATCCGGTCAACACCAGGACCGGCATCATCACCCGGAGCCGGTCAACACCGGGACCGGAGCCGGTCAACACCAGAACCGGAGCCAGTCAACACCAGAACCCGGAGCCAGTAGAGAGGCTAAATACAGTAGAGAGGCTATATACAGTAGAGAGGCTAAATACAGTAGAGAGGCTATATACAGTAGAGAGGCAAAATACAGTAGAGAGGCTATGTACAGTAGAGAGGCTATATACAGTAGAGAGGCTAAATACAGTAGAGAGGCTAAATACAGTAGATAGGCTAAATACAGTAGAGAGGCTACATACAGTAGAGAGACTAAATACAGTAGAGAGGCTAAATACAGCAGAGAGGCTATATACGGTAGAGAGGCTAAATACAGTAGAGAGACTATATACAGTAGAGAGGCTAAATACAGTAGAGAGGCTATATACAGTAGAGAGGCTAAATACAGTAGAGAGGCTATATACAGTAGAGAGGCTAAATACAGTAGAGAGGCTATATACAGTAGAGAGGCTAAATACAGTAGAGAGGCTATATATGGTAGAGAGGCTAAATACAGTAGAGAGGCTATATACAGTAGAGAGGCTAAATACAGTAGAGAGGCTACATACAGTAGAGAGGCTATATACAGTAGAGAGGCTAAATACAGTAGAGAGGCTACATACAGAAGAGAGGCTATATACAGTAGAGAGGCTATATACAGTAGAGAGACTATATACAGTAAAGAGCCTAAATACAGTAGAGAGGCTAAATACAGTAGAGAGGCTAAATACAGTAGAGAGGCTATATACAGTAGAGAGGCTAAATACAGTAGAGAGACTAAATACAGTAAAGAGGCTAAATACAGTAGATAGGCTATATACAGTAGAGAGGCTAAATACAGTAGTGAGGCTACATACAGACACCGGTTAGTCGGGCTGATTGAGGTAGTATGTACATGTAGATATGGTTAAAGTGACTATGCATATATAGACAGTAGCAGTAGCGTAAAAGAGGGGTTGGTGGGTGGTGGGTGGCGGGACACGATGCAGATAGCCCGGTTAGCCAACACTGGTTGGTTGGGCCATTTGAGGTAGTAGGTACCTAAATGTATAGTTTAAGTGACTATGCATATATGATAATCAGAGAGTAGCAGCAGCGTAAAAGATGGGTTGAGGGGGACATTCTCTATCGACTAGAATACAGTTGAATTATACTCAACACAAACATTAAGTCAACATGCAACAATCTCAACAATTTTACCCATTTACAGTTCATAGAAGGAAATCAGATATGGAAATAAATCCAATAGGCCCTAATCTATGGATTTCACATGACTGGGCAGGGGCACAGCCATAGGTGGCCTTAACTATGGATTTCATAACACTGGGGAGTCAAGCCCATCCAATCAGAATGAGTTTTCCCCACAAAAGGGATTTATTACAGACAGAAATACTCCTGGGTGTTATCAGCTGTCCAGGTGGCTGCTCTCAGACGATCCCGCAGGTGAAGTAGCCAGATGTGGAGGTCCTGGGCTGGCGTGGTTACATGTGGTCTGCGGTTGTGAGGGCTGTTGGACATACTGCCAAATTCTCTTAAACGATGTTGGAGGCAGTTTAAGGTAAAGAAATGAACATTAAATTCTCTAGCAACAGCTCAGGTGGACATTCTGGCAGTCAGCAAGCCAATTGCACGCTCCTTCAAAACTTGAGACATATGTAGCATTGTGTTGTGTGACAAAACTGCACATTTAGAGTGGCCTTTTATTGTACCCAGCATGAGGTGCACCTGTGTAAATCAGCTTCTTGATATGCCACACCTGTCAGGTGGATGGATTATATTGGCAACAGAGAAATGCTCACTAACAGAGATGTAAACAAATCTGTGCACAACATTTGAAATAAATAATATTTTTATTTATATGGAACATTTCTGGGAGAGTTTATTTCAGCTCATGAATGGTTGGACCAAAACCTTACGTGCTGCGTTTATATTTCTGTTCAGTGTAGATGCATCCTTCAGATTCAGAAAATAATACTTACTGTAAACAATCACCATAAATATAATTTAAAAACATATCAGTCAACACACAGTATGTGCTGAACATCTGGGAACATCATTAATATTCCTTATTCTATAATTCATATTCTATATTCTATAATTAATATTCCTTATTCTATAATTAATGTTCTATATTCTATAATTAATATTCCTTATTCTATAATTCATGTTCTATATTCTATAATTAATATTCCTTATTCTATAATTAATATTCCTTATTCTATAATTCATGTTCTATATTCTATAATTAATATTCCATGTTCTATAATTAATATTCCTTATTCTATAATTAATATTCCATGTTCTATAATTAATATTCTATATTCTATAATTAATATTCTATATTCTATAATTAATATTCCTTATTCTATCATTAATATTCTATATTCTATAATTAATATTAATTATTCTATAATTAATATTCCTTATTCTATAATTAATATTAATTATTCTATAATTAATATTCCTTATTCTATAATTAATATTAATTTTTCTATAATTAATATTCCTTATTCTATCATTAATATTCCTTATTCTATCATTAATATTCCTTATTCTATAATTTATATTCTATCATTTATATTCCATATTCAATCATTTATATTCTATCATTTATATTCCATATTATATAATTCATATTCATTACTCTATAATTAATATTCATTATTCTATCATTAATATTCCATATTCCATAACAGGACTTAAAGAAACATCAGTATTATTTGATATTCCATAACAGGACTTAAAGAAACATTAGTATTATTTGACATTCTATAACAGGACTTAAAGAAACATCAGTATTATTTGACATTCTATAACGGGACTTATAGAAACATCTGAGCGGCAGATGCTCTAATCTTCATGTAAGAACGTCATTAACTCTCCGCCTGACCTCTGGTGAAATCAACCAATCAGAGAGGCCACCTGTAGCAGGACGGCCAACTAGGGCCTCGACCAATTAAAGTGCCAAACAGCACCAGGAGTCTGAGGAAGCTGACTTGCTGCCAGAATGCCTGCTTAACCGAAGGCTGGCTGTTTGGTTCCTGGCGGGCGTGCGGCCAGCGGCAGCTGGAACAGCGAGAACAGGGCTGAGCTAGGCGATGATGATGCCAGAGGTATAAAACCTGAGCTGCCCAGCATGCAGAGTTCTCCCCCCAGCTAAAAAGAGGACCAGCCGGACAGATCCGGAGAGGCCAGAAAGACACACAGACAGGGACAGACAGGGACACAGAGTTCAAAGTGTGGGCTGAGTGGTCAGCATGATAGCACAGATAAGAAAATAACATAAGAAAATAACAAGTAGACAAGATAGATGGTTCTTTAAATCTCTCTTCTCCTGAATACCTCTCTCGAGAGGTCTCTCTCTATCTCTATCCTCTCTCTAGAGGTCTCTTCCTATCTCTCTCCTCTCTCTAGAGGTCTCTCTCTCCTCTCTAGAGGTCTCTTCCTATCTCTCTCCTTTCTCTAGAAGTCTCTTCCTATCTCTCTCCTCTCTCTAGAGGTCTGTTTCTATCTCTCTACTCTCTTTTCAAGTCTCTTTCTATCTCTCTCCTCTCTCTAGAGGTCTATTTGTCTCTCTGCTCTTTCTAGAGGTATTTTTCCATCTCTCCCATCTCTAGAGGTCTTTCTCCCCTCCTGCATAACTTTCTATAGAGGTCTCTGCTCCTGAATAAATCTCTCTAGCAGCTCTCTCCTCCTGAATATCTCTCTCTAGCAGCTCTCTCCTCCTGAATACCCCTCTTTAGCAGGTATCTCTCTACAGTATGATCCAGGTTCCAGTATGATCCAGGCTCCAGTATGAACCAGGCTCCAGTATGAATCAGGGTCCAGTATGAACCAGGCTCCAGTATGATCTAGGTTCCAGTATGAACTGGGCTCCAGTATGAACCGGGCTCCAGTATGAACCAGGTTCCAGTATGAACCTGGCTCCAGTATGAACGAGGTTCCAGTATGAACCAGGCTCCAGTATGATCCAGGTTCCAGTATGATCCAGGCTCCAGTATTATCCAGGCACCAGTATGAACCAGGCTCCAGTATGAACGAGGTTCCAGTATGAACCAGGCTCCAGTATGATCCAGGTTCCAGTATGATCCAGGCTCCAGTATGATCCAGGCACCAGTATGAACCAGGTTCCAGTATGATCCAGGTTCCAGTATGATCCAGGTTCCAGTATTAACCAGGTTCCAGTATGAACCAGGCTCCAGTATGATCCAGGCTCCAGTATGAACCAGGTTTCAGTATTAACCAGGTTTCAGTATTAACCAGGTTCCAGTATAATCCAGGCTCCAGTATGAACCAGGCTCCAGTATGAACGAGGTTCCAGTATTAACCAGGTTCCAGTATGAACCAGGCTCCAGTATGATCCAGGTTCCAGTATGATCCAGGCTCCAGTATGAACCAGGCTCCAGTATGATCCAGGTTCCAGTATGAACCAGGTTCCAGTATTAACCAGGCTCCAGTATGAACCAGGTTCCAGTATGATCCAGGCTCCAGTGTTGTGAGCCAGTTCAAGGCAGAGTGTTAGGAGAGACAGGAACAGGATCCTAACAACAGGAGCTCCCATTATATCTGTAATCAGGTGATAATTAGAATTAGTGCTGCGGCTCCCCCAGGGTGAGAAATGGAACTCTGCTTCACAATGTTTCTACAACCTCCTCCTCCCTGCTAACCGCCCTCCCACACTCCTCCCTCCCCTCCTCCTCCCTGCTACACCGCCCTCCCACACTCCTCCGTCCCCTCCTCCTCCCTGCTACACCGCCCTCCCACACTCCTCCCTCCCCTCCTCCTCCCTGCTACACCGCCCTCCCACACTCCTCCCTCCCCTCCTCCTCCCTCCACTGACCACAGGCCCACACTCCTCCCTCCCCTCCTCCTCCCTGCTATACCGCCCTCCCACACTCCTCCCTCCCTCCTCCTCCCTCCACTGACCACAGGCCCACACTCCTCCCTCCCCTCCTCCTCCCTGCTACACCGCCCTCCCACACTCCTCCCTCCCCTCCTCCTCCCTCCACTGACCACAGGCCCACACTCCTCCCTCCCCTCCTCCTCCCTGCTACACCGCCCTCCCACACTCCTCCCTCCCCTCCTCCCCTCGCCCCTCCTCCTCCCTCCACTGACCACAGGCCCACAGTCCTCCCTCACCTCCTCCCCTCACCCCTCCTTCTCCCTCCACTGACCACAGGCCCACACTCCTCCCTCCACTCCTCCTCCCTGCTACACCGCCCTCCCACACTCCTCCCTCCCCTCCTCCCCTCGCCCCTCCTCCTCCCTCCACTGACCACAGGCCCCTCCTCCTCCCTCCCCTCCTCCCCTCACCCCTCCTCCTCCCTGCAACACCGCCCTCCCACACTCCTTGCTCCCTACCTCCCCTCGCCCCTCCTCCTCCCTGCAACACTGCCCTCCCACACTCCTCCCTCCCCTCCACCCCTCACCCCTCCTCCTCCCTCCACTGACCACAGGCCCTTCCTCCTCCCTCTCCTCCTCCCCTGGCCCCTCGTCCTCCCTCCACTGACCACAGGCCCACACTCCTCCCTCCCCTCCTCCCCTTGCCCCTCTTCCTGCCTCCACTGACCACAGGCCCCTCCCCTCCCTTCCCTCCTCCCCTCGCCCCTCCTCCTCCCTCCACTGACCACCGGCCCACACTCCTCCCTCCCCTCCTCCCCTCGCCCCTCCTTCTCCCTCCACTGACCACAGGCCCACACTCCTCCCTCCACTCCTCCTCCCTGCTACACCGCCCTCCCACACTCCTCCCTCCCCTCCTCCCCTCGCCCCTTGTCCTCCCTCCACTGACCACAGGCCCACACTCCTCCCTCCCCTCCTCCCCTCGCCCCTCCTCCTCCCTCCACTGACCACAGGCCCACACTCCTCCCTCCCCTCGCCCCTCGCCCCTCCTCCTCCCTCCACTGACCACAGGCCCACACTCCTCCCTCCCCTCCTCCCCTCGCCCCTCCTCCTCCCTCCACTGACCACAGGCCCCTCCTCCTCCCTCCACTGACCACAGGCCCCTCCCCTCCCTCCCCTCCCTCCCCTCGCCCCTCCTCCTCCCTCCACTGACCACCGGCCCACACTCCTCCCTCCCCTCGCCCCTCGCCCCTCCTCCTCCCTCCACTGACCACAGGCCCCTCCTCCTCCCTCCCCTCCTCCCCTCACCCCTCCTCCTCCCTGCAACACCGCCCTCCCACACTCCTTGCTCCCTACCTCCCCTCGCCCCTCCTCCTCCCTGCAACACTGCCCTCCCACACTCCTCCCTCCCCTCCACCCCTCACCCCTCCTCCTCCCTCCACTGACCACAGGCCCTTCCTCCTCCCTCCCCTCCTCCCCTGGCCCCTCGTCCTCCCTCCACTGACCACAGGCCCACACTCCTCCCTCCCCTCCTCCCCTTGCCCCTCCTCCTGCCTCCACTGACCACATGCCCCTCCCCTCCCTTCCCTCCTCCCCTCGCCCCTCCTCCTCCCTCCACTGACCACCGGCCCACACTCCTCCCTCCCCTCCTCCCCTCGCCCCTCCTTCTCCCTCCACTGACCACAGGCCCACACTCCTCCCTCCACTCCTCCTCCCTGCTACACCGCCCTCCCACACTCCTCCCTCCCCTCCTCCCCTCGCCCCTTGTCCTCCCTCCACTGACCACAGGCCCACACTCCTCCCTCCCCTCCTCCCCTCGCCCCTCCTCCTCCCTCCACTGACCACAGGCCCACACTCCTCCCTCCCCTCGCCCCTCGCCCCTCCTCCTCCCTCCACTGACCACAGGCCCACACTCCTCCCTCCCCTCCTCCCCTCGCCCCTCCTCCTCCCTCCACTGACCACAGGCCCCTCCTCCTCCCTCCACTGACCACAGGCCCCTCCCCTCCCTCCCCTTCCTCCCCTCGCCCCTCCTCCTCCCTCCACTGACCACCGGCCCACACTCCTCCCTCCCCTCCTCCCCTCGCCCCTCCTCCTCCCTCCACTGACCACAGGCCCACACTCCTCCCTCCACTCCTCCCCTCGCCCCTCCTCCTCCCTCCACTGACCACAGGCCCACACTCCTCCCTCCCCTCGCCCCTCGCCCCTCCTCCTCCCTCCACTGACCACAGGCCCACACTCCTCCCTCCCATCCTCCCCTCGCCCCTCCTCCTCCCTCCACTGACCACCGGCCCACACTCCTCCCTTCCCTCCTCCCCTCGCCCTTCCTCCTCCCTCCACTGACCACAGGCCCCTCCTCTTCCCTCCACTGACCACAGGCCCCTCCTCCCTCCACTGACCACCGGCCCAAGCCCTGGATCATGGATGGTAACAGTGGCTGCTGTGAACCTAGCCCAGTATGATGCTCAATGTCCCCGTCCCAACCTAGCCCAGTATGATGCTCAATGTCCCCGTCCCAACCTAGCCCAGTATGATGCTCAATGTCCCCGTCCCATCCTAGCCCAGTATGATGCTCAATGTCCCCGTCCCAACCTAGCCCAATATGATGCTCAATGTCCCGTCCCAACCTAACCCAGTATGATGCTCAATGTCCCTGTCCCATCCTAACCCAATATGATGCTCAATGTCCCGTCCCAACCTAACCCAGTATGATGCTCAATGTCCCTGTCCCATCCTAGCCCAGTATGATGCTCAATGTCCCCGTCCCATCCTAGCCCAGTATGATGCTCAATGTCCCCGTCCCAACCTAGCCCAGTATGATGCTCAATGTCCCCGTCCCAACCTAGCCCAGTATGATGCTCAATGTCCCCGTCCCAACCTAGCCCAGTATGATGCTCAATGTCCCCGTCCCAACCTAGCCCAGTATGATGCTCAATGTCCCCGTCCCAACCTAGCCCAGTATGATGCTCAATGTCCCCGTCCCAACCTCGCCCAGTATGATGCTCAATGTCCCCGTCCCAACCTAGCCCAGTATGATGCTCAATGTCCCCGTCCCAACCTATCCTTACAAACCACATAGCATATCATTTACAGCAGTTGGCAGTTTGTCAGCTAGCTACCTAACGTTAGATGGCTAATAATGCATCGAACTTGCTAGTATGTTAACTACAAGCTATCTATATACAACTATAGTATAGTATACTACAGGGCTATAACTATATATAACCATATTACAGTATACTACAGGGCTATAACTATATATAACTATATTACAGTATACTACAGGGCTATAACTATATATAACCATATTACAGTATACTACAGGGCTATAACTATATATAACTATATTACAGTATACTACAGGGCTATAACTATATATAACCATATTACAGTATACTACAGGGCTATAACTATATATAACTATATTACAGTATACTACAGGGCTATAACTATATATAACCATATTACAGTATACTACAGGGCTATAACTATATATAACCATATTACAGTATACTACAGGGCTATAACTATATATAACTATATTATAGTATACTACAGGGATATAACTATATATAACTATATTAGTGAACTACAGGGATATAACTATATATAACTATATTACAGTATACTACAGGGCTATAACTATATATAACCATATTACAGTATACTACAGGGCTATAACTATATATAACTATATTATAGTATACTACAGGGATATAACTATATATAACTATATTACAGTGTACTACATGGCTATAACTATATATAACCATATTACAGTATACTACTGGGCTATAACTATATATAACTATATTATAGTGTTCTACATGGCTATAACTATATATAACCATATTATAGTGAACTACAGGGCTATAACTATATATAACTATATTATAGTGTTCTACATGGCTATAACTATATATAACTATATTATAGTGTTCTACATGGCTATAACTATATATAACTATATTATAGTGTTCTACATGGCTATAACTATATATAACTATAGTATAGTGTTATACAGGGACATAACTCTATATAACCATATTACAGTATACTACAGGGCTATAACTATATATAACTATATTATAGTGTACTACAGGGCTATAACTATATATAACTATATTATAGAAACTACAGGGATATAACTATATATAACCATATTACAGTATACTCCTGGGCTATAACTATATATAACCATATTACAGTATACTACAGGGATATAACTATATATAACCATATTACAGTATACTACAGGGCTATAACTATATATAACCATATTACAGTATACTACAGGGCTATAACTATATATAACCATATTACAGTATACTACAGGGATATAACTATATATAACTATATTATAGTGTACTACAGGGCTATAACTATATATAACTATATTATAGTGTTCTACATGGCTATAACTACTAACCTCACACTCAACGTCAACAAAACTAAGGAGATGATTGTGGACTTCAGGAAACAGCAGAGGGAACACCCCCCTATCCACATCGATGGAACAGTAGTGGAGAGGGTAGCAAGTTTTAAGTTCCTCGGCATACACATCACAGACAAACTGAATTGGTCCACTCACACAGACAGCATCGTGAAGAAGGCGCAGCAGCGCCTCTTCAACCTCAGGAGGCTGAAGAAATTCGGCTTGTCACCAAAAGCACTCACAAACTTCTACAGATGCACAATCGAGAGCATCCTGGCGGGCTGTATCACCGCCTGGTATGGCAACTGCACCGCCCTCAACCGTAAGGCTCTCCAGAGGGTAGTGAGGTCTGCACAACGCATCACCGGGGGCAAACTACCTGCCCTCCAGGACACCTACACCACCCGATGTCACAGGAAGGCCATAAAGATCATCAAGGACATCAACCACCCGAGCCACTGCCTGTTCACCCCGCTATCATCCAGAAGGCGAGGTCAGTACAGGTGCATCAAAGCTGGGACCGAGAGACTGAAAAACAGCTTCTATCTCAAGGCCATCAGACTGTTAAACAGCCACCACTAACACTGAGTGGCTGCTGCCAACACACTGACACTGACTCAACTCCAGCCACTTTAATAATGGGAATTGATGGGAAATGATGTAAATATATCACTAGCCACTTTAAACAATGCTACCTTATATAAATGTTACTTACCCTACATTATTCATCTCATACGCATACGTATATACTGTACTCTATATCATCGACGGTATCCTTATGTAATACATGTATCACTAGCCACTTTATACTATACTATGCCACTTTGTTTACATACTCATCTCATTTGTACATACTGTACCCGATACCATCTACTGTATCTTGCCTATGCTGCTCTGTACCATCACTCATTCATATATCCTTATGTACATATTCTTTATCCCCTTACACTGTGTACAAGACAGTAGTTTTGGAATTGTTAGTTAGATTACTTGTTGGTTATTACTGCATTGTCGGAACTAGAAGCACAAGCATTTCGCTACACTCGCATTAACATCTGCTAACCATGTGTATGTGACAAATAAAATTTGATTTGATTTGATTTGATTTAACTATATTACAGTATACTACAGGGCTATAACTATATATAACTATATTATAGTGAACTACAGGGCTATAACTATATATAACTATATTATAGTGTACTACAGGGCTATAACTATATATAACTATATTATAGTGTTCTACAGGGATATAACTATATATAACTATATTACAGTATACTACTGGGCTATAACTATATATAACTATATTATAGTGTTCTACATGGCTATAACTATATATAACCATATTACAGTATACTACAGGGCTATAACTATATATAACTATATTATAGTGAACTACAGGGATATAACTATATATAACTATATTATAGTATACTACAGGGATATAACTATATATAACTATATTATAGTGAACTACAGGGATATAACTATATATAACCATATTACAGTATACTACAGGGCTATAACTATATATAACTATATTACAGTATACTACAGGGCTATAACTATATATAACTATATTATAGTGTACTACAGGGCTATAACTATATATAACTATATTATAGAAACTACAGGGATATAACTATATATAACCATATTACAGTATACTACTGGGCTATAACTATATATAACCATATTACAGTATACTACAGGGATATAACTATATATAACCATATTACAGTATACTACAGGGCTATAACTATATATAACCATATTACAGTATACTACAGGGCTATAACTATATATAACCATATTACAGTATACTACAGGGATATAACTATATATAACTATATTATAGTGTACTACAGGGCTATAACTATATATAACTATATTATAGTGTTCTACATGGCTATAACTATATATAACCATATTACAGTATACTACAGGGATATAACTATATATAACTATATTATAGTGTTCTACAGGGATATAACTATATATAACTATATTACAGTATACTACAGAGCTATAACTATATATAACTATATTATAGTGAACTACAGGGATATAACTATATATAACCATATTACAGTATACTACAGAGCTATAACTATATATAACTATATTATAGTGAACTACAGGGATATAACTATATATAACCATATTAGTGAACTACGGGGCTATAACTATATATAACTATATTATAGTGAACTACGGGGATATAACTATATATAACCATATTACAGTATACTACAGGGCTATAACTATATATAACTATATTAGTGAACTACGGGGATATAACTATATATAACTATATTACAGTATACTACTGGGCTATAACTATATATAACTATATTATAGTGTTATACAGGGCTATAACTATATATAACTATATTATAGTGAACTACAGGGCTATAACTATATATAACTATATTATAGTGTTCTACATGGCTATAACTATATATAACTATATTATAGTGTTCTACATGGCTATAACTATATATAACCATATTATAGTGAACTACAGGGATATAACTATATGTAACCATATTAGTGTACTACTGGGATATAACTACAGTGGGGCAAAAAAGTATTTAGTCAGCCACCAATTGTGCAAGTTCTCCCACTTAAAAATATGAGAGAGGCCTGTAATTTTCATCATAGGTACATTTCAACTATGACAGACAAAATTAGAAAAATCCAGAAAATCACATTGCAGGATTTTTTATGAATTTATTTGCAAATTATGGTGGAAAATAAGTATTTGGTCACCTACAAACAAGCAAGCACTGGTTAAGTGTGCCTTGAATTCTAAATAAATCACTGACAGTGTCACCAGCAAAGCACCCCCATACCTTCACACCTCCTACTCCATGCTTCAGGGTGGGAACCACACATGCAGAGATCATCTTACTCTGTTCACCTACTCTGCATCTCGTCTCATTTGGATTCATCAGACCAAGGGACAGATTTCCACCGGTCTAATGTGCATGTTTCTTGGCCCAAACAAGTCTCTTCTTATTATTGGTGTCCTTTAGTAGTGGTTTCTTTGCAGCAATCTGACCATGAAGGCCTGATTCACACAGTCTCCTCTGAACAGTTGATGTTGAGATGTGTCTGTTACTTGAACTCTGTGAAGCATTTATTTAGGCTGCCATTTCTGAGGCTGGTATCATACAAGACAGACAACATAGAATGCCCACTCAGATCACACCCTGACCAAACAAAACATACAAAGCAAACTATGGTCAGGGTGTGACAGCTGTCTTGCAGGGATATAATATATATAACTATGCTATAGCTTAGTACAGGGATATAATATATATAACTATACTATAGCTTAGTACAGGGATATAATATATATAACTATACTATAGCTTAGTACAGTGATATAATATATATAACTATACTATAGCTTAGTACAGTGATATAATATATATAACTATACTATAGCTTAGTACAGGGATATAATATATATAACTATACTATAGCTTAGTACAGGGATATAATATATATAACTATACTATAGCTTAGTACAGTGATATAATATATATAACTATACTATAGCTTAGTACAGTGATATAATATATATAACTATACTATAGCTTAGTACAGGGATATAATATATATAACTATACTATAGCTTAGTACAGGGCCCTGTGTTGTCGTACAGGGATATAATATATATAACTATACTATAGCTTAGTACAGCACTATAATATATATAACTATACTATAGCTTAGTGCAGGGCCCTGTGTTGTCGTACAGGGATATAATATATATAACTATACTATAGCTTAGTACAGGGATATAATATATATAACTATACTATAGCTTAGTACAGGGATATAATATATATAACTATACTATAGCTTAGTACAGGGATATAATATATATAACTATACTATAGCTTAGTGCAGGGATATAATATATATAACTATACTATAGCTTAGTGCAGGGCCCTGTGTTGTCTTACAGGGCTATAATATATATATATATATATATATATATATATATAAACACATTAATTCATATTGTCTGGTATTGTAGGGTGAACACATTAATTCATATTGTCAGGTATTGTAGGGTGAACACATTAATTCATATTGTGTGGTATTGTAGGGTAAACACATTAATTCATATTGTCAGGTATTGTAGGGTGAACACATTAATTCATATTGTCAGGTATTGTAGGGTGAACACATTAATTCATATTGTGTGGTATTGTAGGGTGAACACATTCATTCATATTGTCTGGTATTGTAGGGTGAACACATTAATTCATATTGTCAGGTATTGTAGGGTGAACACATTAATTCATATTGTGTGTTATTGTAGAGTAAACACATTAATTCATATTGTCAGGTATTGTAGGGTGAACACATTAATTCATATTGTGTGGTATTGTAGGGTGAACACATTCATTCATATTGTCTGGTATTGTAGGGTGAACACATTAATTCATATTGTCTGGTATTATAGGGTAAACACATTAATTCATATTGTGTGTTATTGTAGAGTAAACACATTAGTTCATATTGTGTGGTATTGTAGGGTGAACACATTAATTCATATTGTGTGGTATTGTAGGGTGAACACATTAATTCATATTGTGTGGTATTGAAGGGTAAACATAAGAATGTGTACCTGTCCCTCAGCAAACCATTTTTTAGCATTAAATGCATGTTTTATAAACTAAACACAATACAAGTGTCCTACCCAGATAACAACGGCTACGTTACGCTGCAGAGCAGAACGTTGCTAGCCAAGATTCCTCATCTGAGTAAAATCCTTTAGCATGCAGCCATTCAGAACGGTACCAGATCAATACTAACTACGTTTGTAAAGAAGACCATTATACCAATTTGAAATGTCCGACAGACAATCAATTTACATGTTTGAAGAATCAAGCGCAGACCTAAACTAAAAATCCTAAAAGTAGGTTACCATTGATCTGATTGTAGAATTAGGATGATGCCTTGTATTCTTCAGTCTTGTTTAAATGTGGGCCCACATTGACAACACAACCAATAAGTCAGAGCAGGTAAAGGACGTGTATAATGATGATCGATCAATAGATACGATCAAACATCAATCCGAAATGTATAAAGGACAACGTCAATGTTGCCGGGAATATTGATGTTCACTGTTTGCATTAATCATAAACAGGCAGTATGCATAGAAATAATCACTATAATAACTATAATAATTATAATTAGATTAACTATAATAATTATAATAACTAGAATAATTATAATAACTAGAATAATTATAATAACTAGAATAATTATAATAACTATAATAATTATAATTAGATTAACTATAATAATTATAATAACTAGAATAATTATTTAAAAAACACATTACACAGTTATACATTTTCTTTGGGGGGGGACCATAATCTTTGGGGGGGACCATCATCTTTGGGGGGGACTGACTTGTCAGCAGGCCTGTCCAAATCCAATCCACTGGGTCCATGTCCAATGTTACTCCGAGCTGTTCTCTCTGTTGTTCAGAGAGCAGTACAGTCACCTTGGTTAGCTATTTGTAGCCCGTTGGTGGTGGTGGTGGTGTGTGTGTGTGTGTGTGGGTCTGTCTGTCTGTCTGAGAGAGAGAGAGAGAGAGAGAGAAATAGAGAGAAATAGAGAGAGAGAGAGAGAGAGAGAGAGAGAGAGAAATAGATAGAGAGGTAAAGAGAGAGACAGAGAGAGAGAGACAGAGACAGAGAGAGAGAGCGAGAGAGAGAGAGAGAGAGAGAGAGAGACAGAGAGAGAGACAGAGAGAGAGAGACAGAGAGAGAGAGCGAGAGTGAGAGAGAGAGAGAGAGACAGAGAGAGAGAGAGAGAGAGAGAGAGAGACAGAGAGAGAGAGAGAGACAGAGACAGAGAGAGAGAGAGAGAGAGAGAGAGAGAGAGAGAGACAGAGAGACACAGAGAGACAGAGAGAGAGAGACAGAGAGAGAGAGACAGAGTGACAGAGAGACAGAGAGAGAGAGAGAGGGAGACAGAGAGAGAGAGAGAGAGCGAGAGAGAGAGAGAGAGACAGAGAGACACAGAGAGACAGAGAGAGAGAGACAGAGAGAGAGACAGAGTGACAGAGTGACAGAGAGACAGAGAGAGAGAGACAGAGAGAGAGAGCGAGAGTGAGAGAGAGAGAGACAGAGAGAGACAGAGAGAGACAGAGAGAGAGAGAGAGAGAGAGAGTGAGAGAGAGAGAGACAGAGAGAGAGAGAGGGAGAAAGAGACAGAGAGACAGAGAGAGAGAGAGAGGGGGTAACAGAGCACAGAGGCTATGCAGAAAGCCATGAGGATCAGCATTAGTTGCAGGGCCCTTTTTTCTCCTCTTTAAAGTTGATCAAAGGCACCAGTAGTTAAAGCCCATTACGCACGTCCTTCTAAAACCTGGATCCTGAGAGTCCGGACGCACAGCGGGCTGAGTTAAAACCTGCTATTCAAATCACAATGTATAGTTTATGGAAAATATCAATGTCTAATAGAGAGCAGGGAAAGACTGTCAGGAGAAAACGTTTTGAGAGCAGAGAGAGTCCTATAGTCATAGTCACACCTTTGAAACCATAAAAGAGGAGTCCACGCTAGCTAACGGGTTTATCTAAATCACCACAGATATTAGTTGTGGTTGTCTGAACTTGTGAAATACCTTATATACTTGAGCAGTGATTGTTGCCTTTCAAAATGTATTCTCATTATCTTAGTCAACCTGATGCACCAAATGTCATATTATCTGAGTTATGTTTTAGATTGATGTGGTATATTCTGAGTTGTGTTTTAGCTTGATGTGGTATATTCTGAGTTATGTTTTTTTATTATAAATGTTACGTTTCTGATTGTGGCAATTTATATTCCAGGTCAGTTGCAAAAATACGTGAATTGCTTTGTGAGGACGTTTGCTCTTGTGTGTGACTGTTGTGGTTTATATTAACACCAAAGGAGAGGAGGTCTATATTTACACCAAAGGAGAGGAGGTCTATATTTACACCAAAGGAGAGGAGGTCTATATTAACACCAAAGGAGAGGAGGTCTATATTTACACCAAAGGAGAGGAGGTCTATATTTACACCAAAGGAGAGGAGGTCTATATTTACACCAAAGGAGAGGAGGTCTATATTTACACCAAAGGAGAGGAGGTCTATATTAACACCAAAGGAGAGGAGGTCTATATTTACACCAAAGGAGAGGAGGTCTATATTAACACCAAAGGAGAGGAGGTCTATATTAACACCAAAGGAGAGGAGGTCTATATTTACACCAAAGGAGAGGTCTATATTTACACCAAAGGAGAGGAGGTCTATATTTACACCAAAGGAGAGGAGGTCTATATTAACACCAAAGGAGAGGAGGTCTATATTAACACCAAAGGAGAGGAGGTCTATATTTACACCAAAGGAGAGGAGGTCTATATTTACACCAAAGGAGAGGAGGTCTATATTAACACCAAAGGAGAGGAAGTCTATATTAACACCAAAGGAGAGGAGGTCTATATTTACACCAAAGGAGAGGAGGTCTATATTTACACCAAAGGAGAGGAGGTCTGTTAGACTTGTCTGTTATGTTTCTACTGTTTCGTTCTTCATCAGATAATTATCAAAGGCCCTTTTAAAAATCTATTTCATTGACTGTATCTTTCGGTGTAAATATGTTGATCGTCTTTCATACTAAATCGTGTTATTTTCCCGTGTTGCTGTGTCATCAAGTGTTTTGCGGACTATGCTAATTCGACAAGATTGAGGCTAAATTAGACATGTGTATTCGTAGTTAAAGGTGGGATGATGAGTGGCCTGTGGAGTGGCCTACTAGACTGTGAGCAGCTGAAGTGTTTTTGCCTCCGGCATTTGTCAACCTTCATTTCACCGAGCCCATTCAGTTGTCTTGGGGGTTGTACTAGAATAAACATATATTATCAGATGATTATATACTCCACCCAGGCTACTCACTCTATAGTAGGGCACTAATTAAAATACTTGTTTATATTTTAATACACTTATAGTTATATACTTGGCTTATTGATTACAATTTCTTTCAAAATAGGTATTTGAATATAAATCCTTATACTAACTTTTAGTTATAAGCTTTTCCGTGACATACATGGACTAATTTCTAGATGACTAAAACAAACTGAAGTATATTAGTTTCATGTATTTTAGTACTAACAAACTGAAGTATATTAGTTTTATGTATTGTAGTACTAACAAACTGAAGTATATTAGTTTTATGTATTTTAGGACGAACAAACTGAAGTATATTAGTTTCATGTGTACTTGTATTTTAGTACTAACAAACTGAAGTATATTTGTTTTATGTATTTTAGTACTAACAAACTGAAGTATATTAGTTTCATGTATTTTAGTACTAACAAACTGAAGTATATTAGTTGTATGTATTGTAGTACTAACAAACTGGAGTATATTAGTTTTATGTATTTTAGGACTAACAAACTGAAGTATATTAGTTGTATGTATTGTAGTACTAACAAACTGAAGTATATTAGTTTCATGTATTTTAGTACTAACAAACTGAAGTATATTAGTTTTATGTATTGTAGTACTAATAAACTGAAGTATATTAGTTTCATGTGTTTTAGTACTAACAAACTGAAGTATATTAGTTTCATGTATTTTAGGACGAACAAACTGAAGTATATTAGTTTCACGTGTACTTGTATTTTAGTACTAACAAACTGAAGTATATTAGTTTCATGTATTTTAGGACTAACAAACTGAAGTATATTAGTTTCACGTGTACTTGTATTTTAGTACTAACAAACTGAAGTATATTAGTTTCATGTATTTTAGGACTAACAAACTGAAGTATATTAGTTTCATGTATTTTAGTACTAACAAACTGAAGTATATTAGTTTTATGTATTTTAGTGCTAACAAACTGAAGTATATTAGTTTCATGTATTTTAGTACTAACAAACTGAAGTATATTAGTTGTATGTATTGTAGTACTAACAAACTGAAGTATATTAGTTTCATGTGTTTTAGTACTAACAAACTGAAGTATATTAGTTTCATGTATTGTAGTACTAACAAACTGGAGTATATTAGTTTCATGTATTTTAGGACTAACAAACTGAAGTATATTAGTTTTATGTATTGTAGTACTAATAAACTGAAGTATATTAGTTTCATGTGTTTTAGTACTAACAAACTGAAGTATATTAGTTTCATGTATTTTAGGACGAACAAACTGAAGTATATTAGTTTCACGTGTACTTGTATTTTAGTACTAACAAACTGAAGTATATTAGTTTCATGTATTTTAGGACTAACAAACTGAAGTATATTAGTTTCACGTGTACTTGTATTTTAGTACTAACAAACTGAAGTATATTAGTTTCATGTATTTTAGGACTAACAAACTGAAGTATATTAGTTTCATGTATTTTAGTACTAACAAACTGAAGTATATTAGTTTTATGTATTTTAGTGCTAACAAACTGAAGTATATTAGTTTCATGTATTTTAGTACTAACAAACTGAAGTATATTAGTTGTATGTATTGTAGTACTAACAAA